>NC_142470.1:10282664-10390164 GCF_049115385.1 Moschus berezovskii
AGAAACACGATGTCATCCTCATTGTATGAATTTTTTCTCAGAGTATACTACTTTTTATATCTCCAAGTGTGAATTTTCATTTTAATTCTTTTTTTAATGCATGAAAAGCATCTAGCACAATGTCTGGCACACAGATGGTACTGTGTGAATGGAAGTCATTTTTATTGCTATCATTATTAAATGAATGAAATCTTCCAAAAGGGAGAATTTTGTCTTTCCAGTCTGCTACATTAAAACTCAGAGAATGAGAATGTCTATGGCTTAGCCATAAATTCTAACACTTAAAACTGAAAGGAAAAACTTTATGAGAACAACTTATCCTTTTTTTCACATTATACCAGTTGACAACTACTTTTTTATTGGAAAAATGTTCATATTTATGTAATAATTCACATACCGTATAGCACTCAATTAAGTGTAAACTTTAACAATTTTCAAGTTAAAATAAAGTATATACACTGATTACAGTTTGGTTCTAGAAAACACTATTAGATATCA
Organism: Moschus berezovskii; assembly: GCF_049115385.1. NCBI lineage: Eukaryota > Metazoa > Chordata > Mammalia > Artiodactyla > Moschidae > Moschus > Moschus berezovskii. The sequence goes on from NC_142470.1 coordinate 10,283,163, forward strand.
AGCCGATATTTTATAAATTAGAAATTTAAAAGTGACATCATAATCACGGTAATTTAAAAGTCGTAATAATAATCAATCAAAAAAGAATTAATTAATGTTAGAACGTACAACATTATTAGACTGATTATACTAAAAGGAAGAAATAATTCCTTTCTTAAATACAAAAATGTCATAAACTCAGATAAATCAAATTAGTTCTTATAACACATTTATGGCACAGAATTTATGTTTATAGAGTCCATCATTTCATTTTTAGGCATTCTGTTTCTATATTTGGACAGAGTCAGAAGGTTAGGAACCAAGAAGTCAGTAAGTTCCCAAGGATATACTCACTGTCACATCACTGCTCTAACAAGTGGTAAGCAGGAGGAAATTCAGACAAGTCAAACACCCACACCCAGTACACAGTTAAAAGAATTTCCTTCATTTTTTTCCTCTACTGATTCCAGCGAAGAAATATGACAAGAAAAACTGGAGGGTTCTCACTTATTTGAATAACAAGTGAAAATCTAAAAATATCTTCACTGTATGTTATTACCAACTGTATCACTGGGTTTTATAGTGACAGCCCTGTGCTATAATTTCTGAGAAAACCTCTACATAAAGCTTCATAAACCCAACCATTCCTGTAATGTATCGCCTTATCTAGCACACAATCATTTCAAACACAACTTTTCATGTTAGTATAATTTGTTCAAAAATGGTAATAAATACATCCAAGAAGCCAAAGAAATCACTGCACAATCTATTGTAACTTGTTCTTACCAGTACTGACAGTTAATCCTCAACCCAAAATCCAATGTAGAATATGCCAATATTACTTGGTTTAATTAAACATATTCATTATACACATACCTTTTAATGGACAAACACTCCCAATCAACATTATAAATAATCTGGGCCAACTACAGAGTAATGTCTGTGAACAATTATCACAAAACTAAAACATGGATGGCTGTCAGTCGGTGGCAGAATTCTAGCTTTCATAATAAATATAAAATCAATTTCCTGTTCTAGCCCCTATTCCAAGTTGAAAATGATATATCTGACTATGAATTCCAACTACCTTCATCCTTAGGTTTTTTTTTTTTTTAAAGAAAAGAGGGGAAAGAGAAACTTATGAGACCATCTAAGTCTCATTTGAGCTCACTTGGATAGTAAAGGTTTCTACATAATATACACATATGAACTTGCCATTTCACACATGTATACTTTTTTAATGATGTGATTTTTTTCCCCTATCAATGCCACTCAAGTGGCATTTCAAAAGCTCCTCCCATTTCACTATAAATTCCTATTTAAAGAGGCTTAGTACATCCGAGAGCCAGAAGAAACCTTTTGTTCAAAAAACAATAATATGCAATTTCAAAAGCTTTTTGTTCCCATTTCAATCAAAACTAACTTCATATGTTTTAAATGAAATTCTGCAAGTAATCAGAGACTAATGAGGATTCATTGATTTAACTAGTTCAGGGAATCTGAGAAGGGAATGAGAATTTAAAGTAACCAAGTTTTTCATTTAGAAGAGCAGTTAATGTGCAGGTACACTAAGTCCTCTTCACTGAGAAGTGCAATCAGGACTCTTGTCTCAGGAGAGACTCTCATCCCTCTGTCTGTGTGCACATTCCTGACTCCCATTAACATTAACAAGCACCACACATGCACACGAAAAGAAGCCAGCCTTAGCAGCATGTATGCATGGCAGCTGTGGTGACTAAATAATCCATATGGCTCTGAAGAGAAGTTATGCTTTGTTGGTCCTAGAGTCACAGCTATAGTGGTGGAATTCAGACACTCAAGCAAACCTCAATCTGAATGCTTGATCCAAACCCCATCCTGTCCAACCACACCTCAGACTGCAGTTAAGCCTGGGTTTGGAAATTCTATCCTCAGCATGGTTTATACAGGTAGAAGTTCCATGTTTGAGGAGACCTTAATTTTTTCACAGGCCCAAAATTCTGTCCTCCTCCCAATTCATCATTCCTATTACTGCATTCACTCATGCATTTCCCTACAAAATGTAGGAAATCACATAATAGTTTTATAGAGAGAAAATCAAAGGCCTGGCTTGAATCGCAAAAGCAAAAGCAGAATCAAGTATGAAACACCATCTTCAACATGAAAATCAAATAATATGGTAATCTTAAAACAACAGATACATGCTGAAATGTAAATTCCACAGGTTGTGTAAAGGGCAGAATTTAACCACTAATTCTAATGCCTCCCAGCAACTAGAATTAGGTATTTAAGTAAGAGTCTTAATGCTCATTTAATATAGTCTCCTGAAGCCCAATTCAACAACTTCTTCATTTTTCCCTATGAAGAAAATATTCTTGTGAAGTTAAGTTTAGTGAAGACAAACAAGCACACACACAAGTTTACACTTCTGAAAAGAATTGATAACAGTTCACTAGTCATATTCTGAAACTGGGCTCTAGGAAAAAAGACTAGATGATGCAAAATTCTTAGTATACTTCCATATATAGGGAACATGATGAAAACTTCATATTTATCTCCAGTTAGATCAATTAATATTCAGAAAAGTTATGTAACATTACATTTAAATAACCATAGGGGGAGGAACCTACCAATGTTCTAGAAGCTTCTCTAGACCTTTCAATCAATTTTATTTATATGCAAAACCAAGAGAAACTTAAAAAAAAAAAACAAAGCTCCTCCTGATGCTAAAGCTCTCAATTTACTGACAGGCAAATGGCTTCATGCTGCCACTTAATCTCATTTCTTGCATAATGCCCTCTAATTAGCATATCAAAGTGAATTAATACTTCTAGGGCATTAGCAATGGGGAAATCTGCTCCAGGCTCACAATAGCAGTTAAGAGAGAGCCAAGAAATCCTCAAAAACACCACAAACCACTTTGCATTGCAAAACTGTTCAATTTATTTATCCTCTCTCTCTAAACACTTTTACCGCACACTGTTTTACTACTGTTCACCAAACAAAATGATAATTGCCAAAGTTACCAGCATCTGTAATGCCTGTTTAGAATCTTAATTTAGATTATGTTGCAGATAATTTCTATATGCAACCATTTGTTCTATTATAAATGTTAATATAGAGACAGTGGAAATGTTGACATTCTCAATTAGTTAATTTGAATTCGAAATAAAATTTTATGGGATTTTAAAATTTATGAATTTTTTAATGTAAAAAGCCACCTGCTGGACTCTGATGCCTAAGAAATATGCTTTGAAAACTTATGTATCACATAAAACAAAATAAACAAAAAAAATCATTTTGCCATGACATATGTTGAGTCTCCCAACTAATGGTTTAAACATTGTGAGAAATCAACATTAAAAGGATTACATTGTATACCAAGTTCTCATTAATATGGTCACACAAAAAGGGTTATTGTTCAAAACAGCTTAACATTTGTAAAGCACTTAACTTGAAGAAAACAAGCAGAAACTTTTAACAATTATTTTTATCCATAATTACTTTTAACTGTTCTCAGTCCTAATGAGTTACTATCATGTTAGTCAAAAGTAAGAAAAAATGCCAAGCCAATTCAACTTAACACATTCTATCACGCCAATATTTTTACTAGACATACACTCAAATTTATTCCCAAAGCAAACTACCATTAACCATCAAAAACTACAAACATATTTATTATATGTGTATGTGTTTATGGAATACCTCTATTTTCAAAATAACAATAAAGAAGAGATTCTGGTTACTATTCTGCCTACAAAGGGGGCTATTAGAATCAAGAGTTGAAGATTAATGAAATTTATTTTCAAATATGTTCTGTGTCTAAAGGCATAAAAAGATGGTTTATTTTTTTCAGTGGCTCATTCAAGCATTTCCTACTAATTTATTTGCTAAATATAACACTATAACAGAGCTCTGATAGCAATTTGTGTTTGATTAACTTCTACAACTTTGTAAAAAATCTTTTTAGCTAGATAGATCTAAAAAAACTTTGACCAATTCACACTACATAGTGATATAAATTATTTACTCTCTTCATATGTAAAGACTCAAATGGCCTACTGAAATAGAGCAAATGTTTGAAAAGGTCAACGTGGGAGGGAGTGTACAAGCATTGTTAGTCTATTACTACCTAAATCATGCTGATCCCACTGATAAACAGCTAAAACACAAGCCTGCTGAGAAAACTAATAAAACATAATTCTCATAATGTCAATACTGAAAAAATAAATGCCTAAAGTTGTTCATATGTACATAAATAGAGGGGAAATAGTATAAAAATCCTTATTTAGCATGATGTGTTCGGTACTGATCTGTTAGGTATTCTGAAATATCTCAATGGTATGAGTACAAAATAAAATGATGAATGATTTAGGGTGTGGTTCACGAATTTCGGTTTTCATTCTTCATAGCCATACTTCATATAACTTCATCCTATACAATGCCACCATAAACTATCAAAACATATATAATCCAAAAAAAAAAAAAAACATATATAATCCAAATAAGATGCTAAAGGTCTTGGAAGTAGCCATTTACAAAAGTTGTAAACAGAAATCTAAAAGTACAAGCAAAATTAGTTAAAAGGAAAAGGATCCTAACATGAAAGATATACCCAGGAAAATTTTATGAAAGTCAAAGAACCAATGTGCTCTTTGAGGCAAGGCAAGGCTTCCTTTGCCACTGTATTAATATACTTCTGATTTGGATTAAAATTATGTAAATTAGCATAATAACATAGTAAAGTCCCAAATAAAAACCAAAACTACATAGATCTATAATAAAATGAAGTCCGCTAAAACTGAGGCATGAAAGAATTACTTGCACAGATCAAGTTAGTATTGACAAGAGGGTTCAATATTCTTTTATTGGGAAGAAGAAAAAAAGGGCTGGAAGACAGGTCCATACTTTTAAGATAATACCTGCTTGATACTTTAGATCATGAAGTTCCAAATCAGTAGAGAAGTAAGATTTTGTTTTCTATGTTTTCTATGAATGTATTACATGTATTATCTTCTAAGGATGAGAGAAGAGTAAAGAAAGTTAGAAAAACATCATCCTTTTACATCCTTCCTCAAAACTTCCTTAAAAAGCTCCAGTAAGTTAAGCAAATCTATAAAAATAAAAAATATTCTTAAATTGCGCAAGGAAAAATTTCCAATAAAGCAACAAAATTTATGGCATTTCCAGGATACAATGACTTTGTAATTTTTCCTGTTTAATCATTTAATATTTCCAATGTAAATAAGCCATAATGTCTAAAACTGATAAAAAACTTAACACTTTAAAAGTCCTTTAAAATTTGCTTCAAAATAATTGTGAAAGGGTGGGAGTTACAGAGAACACAAGATTGGCCAAGTGTTGCTAACTGCTGAAGGTAGGCAATGAGTTCATGGGGATTCAAGTTTCTCTTTATAGTTTTACATTTGAAGTTCTCCATAATAAAAAGTTTTTTAAAACTAGAAAATAGTTCACAAAAACACAAATGAATCATGTATCAAACAGAGCATTTGTTTTTAAAAACTCTAGAACAAACAACGATAACTATATTGGAAGTACTGCAAGAGCAACTTAAAAGAATACACAGTATATATTACATGTAACATTTAGACTCACATACAACAATTTTCACATTTCTTGTTAAAATTTCACTTGGTGGAATATTTGGATTTTATACACTAGGAATTTAAGAATTACCTGGCACTGTAAAAATAAAAATGAACACATTTTTATATTGAAGCATTAAAAAAAGAAAGAAAACAGACCAGAAAAAGAAGATGCCATGAGTCTCTAAACCCTTAGGGTCAGAAATAGAGGTGCTGACTGAGAGTACTGCCTTATCTCCCTGAAAGCTAGTCCCACTTACAGCAGTAAAGATAAAAGGTTTAATCATATATATCATATTCTAAATGCATATAAAAACTCACAAGCTACCTTCTTGATCCAGTTTTGATAAGTAAAATCCTTATGCCTCTTTCTAGGGAGGGTTCCTTTAAAAGCAAAGCATTTTTAATAGTAATTTTCTTCTTCTCTTTAAACATAAAAAATACTTCAACCAGCCCAACCAGGCAAGCAGGCCTTTCTCTTCCCCTGCGGACACCTCCTGCAGTAGAGAAGTTCATTAAGTTTTATGATCTTCCCAAGTCAGTCCTGCTTATAAGCCTCACAAAGGCCACAAATCTGGCAAATCATCATGTATGCCATTAGACATTACTAGTAAATGAACGCTATTTAGGGTTTGTGGTGGCAATAAATCAGAGTTTGGTTGGCATCTATCAACATGGAGTATTTTAACCTACCATTTAGAAAGGAAAAGGTTATGCTGATTTTTTTTTCCTAATACACAACATTTTTTAACAATATGACTCCGATTATACACTGCAGTGTTGAATTTTCATTTTAAAATATTTTTAAATACTTTTTTTTTTTCTCAAAAAGAGCCATTTCCTTTATTCAAACTCTCATAATTAAGGGCTTTGGAAAGAAGAGAGATTTATGAGAATGGAATCCTCTCACAAAGTACTTCAACAATCAAGATTAAAGTGGCCAAAAAGATGTGAGGGAACGCCCCCAAAGAACTGTGTAGATAAGGAGACCTCATAGTATCATGGATACTTAATAAGAGGCAGATGGTAAAATGTGGCTAAAAAAGAGAGAAATCTTAACAATTATTTCACTGGTCACTTACTTAGTTTAAAATGGGCAAATATCTTGTTTTAAAGCCTGTAACTTTCAGTTGCTTTCAAAATGCGTAGCTATCACAATTCAACAGATATTTCTGTCCAAAAATAACTGAATGATGAATTTTATAAAAGAACACATTTTGAAGAAAAAGCAAGCGTCTCATGGTATACTTTCCCCACCTTCTGAACAAGAAAAGAAATATAACTGTGGTAGATTATCCATTTATCTGTCAGAAGGGAAAAATACCTTTTCATATTTGGTAGAAGGGAAAAAAGATGTTTTTCAAACTAAACCCCTCATATGCATCAGAACTGGCAGTGTTCACTCCCTGATCAGAAACTACTGGCAGATCTACAAATATATGGATTTTTTTTTAATGATTTTGTCTTATTTTTAAAAAAGCACAACCGAAATGACATTATCCACTGAAATGACAGCTTTACCCCCCATCTCCCCACTAGTCAACCCCCTACCCCTCTATTAAGCAGAATGGAGTCATCACATAGTATTTCCAGTTTCTATTACAAATGACTAGGTAAACTTTCTCTAAGGTTATAGAGAATTAATCTTTGGATACTATGTTATTATATTTAACAAAATGATTTTTTTTAAAAGCATTACATGATATACATTATAATCTACAGTGCTTATTTTATAAGCTCATGATGTTTCCACAGCATGACTGTGAGAACAGATGGGGGAGGGGGGGAGGCCTGGAATTTGCTGCCCCAATTTCTTTGCTTCGGTAACACTAACGTCTACACAGCTGTTTTATTTCAAATCAAGGATTCTGAGTCCAGCGTCCCTGTCTCCTTCTAAGAGTAGTTTTGGAGAGTGAGGTGGAGTTCTGGGTAGTAGGGGAGAAAGGAGAGGAGAGAAAGAGCTTCACCCCCATCAATCATTCGGTACTTAAATCTCGTCCCTCTCGAGCTTAGAGAGGCTGGCAGGAAGATGCCTCAGCCGCCTTTACTCTTTGTCGGCCGTTGGCTTTTTACAAAAGAGATAACGTGCAAACTTGGATCCGCTGGCCAAAGCACAAAAAGAGAATCTAATTTACAAGCTATCTCTGAAAGCCTCAGAAACAATTTTCAAAACACAAAAATTTCTTTTGTCAGCTACCTCTTGCTTCTTAAACAGCAAGTGCCCTACCAAGGCTCTCTCTGCCAGTAATCCCAGACTCTGAAAAGACTTGTTTCTTTTTTGTAACTCACCTTTGACATGAGGTTGACTACACTTTCCTTTCAGAATGGTGTAACTAAGTCTTGTGCAAATAAGCAACTAGAGGACTTATGGTTCCTAATTGAATCTGCCTGCTGCTAAATGTCTAAACAAGAAAAGCAGTTTGCTGGGTTTGGTTCTCAAACTAGCTAGGCCAAAACTTTAAAAAAGGCAAAAAAAAAAAAAAAGAATCATGATAAGGGGGTGAGAAGGACGGGTATCAATCCCCTCTCCCTAGTAATATAATGCTGTATAAAGTTGAATCAATCTTAATATTCACAACATAGTCAATACCCCAGTGCCTAGCTGTCAGCAGAAACTGAAGTGGAGCCCTGATAGCAAGAAAATCTTTGGACATTAAGCAACACAATTTACTGAGAATTACACACTGTTAGGCTTCTAAACTAAGAACCTCAAGATTCAATGCTTGATGTCCTGTTTTATAGTCAGATCAAAATTATCTACCATTTTAAATCACAATGGTTTCTAAAGGTAGCTAAAAACCAACACAGAGTAAAAGTTAGTCATTTTAAAATGCCTGTGGTTTTCAAAATTAGAATATATCTTAAAAACACTCACTTGACATAAAGAAATCATGCATATTATGCGAATGAAAAGCAGGAAAAGTAGTCTTTCAGGCTCTCAATATTTGCTGTTAATTATGGTTTTAGCATATATTTTAATAGACAGCAATAACCCTTCATCATTTATTGATTACTTTTAGGATTAGAATAAAATTGCATGATGAAAAATTTGTTTAAAAGGAGGGCCACTCTCCTACCAACTAAAAATTATATACTGTGCGCTATTATTTGTACATTCAGTTTAAAAACAATCACATTTAACCTTTTAAATACCTTCACTTAAATATTTCTATACTGTGGACTTTAACTTTCTCTTGTATTCTTTGCCAACTTAAAAAATAGCAACTTTATAATACTGTATACCCAACAAATACACAAATAAACAGTAAAGCTTGTTTAATGCATTTGTTTGACATACACAGGGAAGATGATGCCTCAAACGAAATAAAAAATCTAAATTAAACCTCAGATTCCACTTGAGGCACTACCATCACCTCAAAACTAAAATATCTTCAATTTTTAAAAAGTCTAACAAGGAAACTAAGTTGAGATGAACTGTCAGAAATTTGTCTAATATATACTTGTAGTTTTCATTCCAGCACTTCTGCAAAAGCTGTCTTCTCATACATTCCCTGCCCTGAATACTTCAAAAATTGTTCAACCTGCATCTGTGGACCTTTCTCTACTTAATAAAATATATTAAGTATGTTTACAATGTAATGACTTCAAGCATAAAATTTAATAAAAGTAGTAATAGATATACTACATTGTATACGCCTAAACCCATCATTACCCTTCCAGCTTCTTAAAAGTAGTATTCCGAACTAAAATACTAATTCAAACATGCTCCTCGGGTCTGTGCAACTGCATCTATTCTTTTATCTGTGGAAATGAAGCTTAAGGCTAAGTAAAACAAAGTTCGGGATATGCTTCTCCGCGGGAGTCGGTCCCCGTGGCTCCTTTTAAAAACTGACATACAAACAAGGCGAAAGGAGCAGGAAAGGGTAGCTGGTGCTCCCGGCCCCCTCCCCGCCTGCAGCCAGAGGTGGCCGCCTGGGGACTGCGACCCTGCCCCGTCCACTCTACACTTCATTTTACACCAGGAGCGGAATTCAGAAATCGACTCCAGATTTATTGCAGTTTTTTCTCAAGATCAGGAGGTGGGAAGGAAAGAATGATCAAAGATGGCGGTGCCCAAAAGCAGCAGCTTTCAACTGGAGAGTCGAAGGAGTAGCTCGGACCCCACCTCGGGGGTCTCCAGGCCCACCGCGGGGCGCAGCGTCTTACCTGTTTTCTCTTTGATCTCACACAGGACACTGAAGAGCGCGGGTTTCATTCTGTGGCAGTTCAGGGCATGTTTCCTAAAAAACAAATAGCAAAACACAAAGGTATTAGCATCACCTATGGAATAATATGGCGCCTTCCTTAAGTTAGATCCAAGATTTAATTCCGGCCCCCTATTTTAGAAGGCTCTTTTGAACCCCGTTCAAAGCAACAGAAAACTCAAGTTAACTAGTTAGCGACAACCGGCAAGCTCTGGCGGCTACAGCTCCAGCCCGAACGCAGCGCGATCCATCTGCCCGGCAGGCAGCAGTCTCGGCGACCGCGGGACGCGAACCCGTGCGGGGAGCCGCGATCCGGGGGCAGACCGCGGCGACCCAGGGGAGAAGACAGCGTGGAGGGGCTCACGCGTCCGCCCTCCGCCCGGGCAGCGGTCGCGGCGCGGGCGGCCGGCCGACTGCGGCCAGCGGGCGGTGACAGCTCGGCAAAGTTTGCGAGGCGGCCCTCCCTTCCCGAGAACTTGGCCGCCCGCGCCCGGACCCGCCGGGGAACCGCCCAGCGCCCCGCGCCCGGGCTCGGGCGGCCGCCCGCACAGCGAGGTCGTCCAAGGGCCGAGCGGAGCCGGGGTGCCGGGACTCCGAGCCGAGGAGAAAGTTGCACTTCCCTCAAGTGCGGCCCGGGGCCCGCTCGCGGCGGCGTGCAGCCGAGTCCGGGCGGGAGGTTTGAATCCGTGCGAGGGGGCCGGGCTGCCAGAGGGCCGGACGCGGGGAGGTGGGGTGAGAGAAACCCACGAAATCCACGCGGCACCAAGTCCGTCCCGCGCCCAGAGAGCAACTTTGCCGACTCCCGCCCGCGTCGAGGGGCGCGGGGCAAGTCCCCCACAGGCCGGGGCCGGCGGCCTCTTTTCGGAGAAAGTTCCCCGCCCGGGGCTGAGGCGCCGGCCCAGGCGCCACCCGGGCCCGGACTCTGCCGCGGGCCCGGCTCCCGCACACACACAAAAGATGCTTAATGAGACGACACCAACTTTGCTTGCGCCTCGTCCAAGCTCTGGTCGGTGATGGTCATGATCTGGTGGAGGATGTCGCCGATGTCCTGCTTCCTGCCGTCGCCGTCCGCCCCTTCGTGGCCGTGAGGGGGAGGCGGCAGGGCCATGCCCCCCTGCACCGAGTGGCCGGCCAGGTTCACCCCGGCCAGAGTCTGCAGCATCCTGGATTGATCGTCCATCCCGCCGCGCGCGGGCGGGAGCGGGCGGCGGCGGCGGCTGAGGCGAAGGCTGAGGCGGCGGCGGCGGCGGCGGCGGCGACGAGGGAGGAGAAGAAAGAGGGGGAGGGGGAGGGGGAGGCGGCCGCGCGCTCCCCGCCCGCGCGGGGAGGGGGCTGCCCGGCCGGCGGGGCCCGCGGCTGAGGCGGCGCGGACGGGCGCCCGGCTCTGGCTTCCGCCGCCGCGGAGGCTGAGGAGAAGCGGCGGGCGGAAGCGCCGGGCTCCGCGGTGGTGGCGGAGGCGGACGCAGCGGCGCCCGCTGCCCTCACGCGGCCGCCGCGCCGCCTCCTTGCCGCCGCACGCCCCGCCGGGTAGCCCCGCGCAACTTGCTCCTCAGCGCCGGCCGAGTTGCCGGGACACCCGCCGCCCCCCGCGCCGGCCTGCGCACTCCCCTCCCTCGCCCGCCGCCGCCGCCGCCGCCGCCTCGGCCCGGCGGGATCCGAACCCCGGCGGCCCCGGGGGAGGGAGCGGCGGCGGCGGGCGGCGGCGGAGGAGGGCCGGCGGGCGGGCCGGCCGAGAGGAGCGAGGGGCGGAGGAGGAAAGTTTGGGAGCTAGCGGGCCGGCGCGGCGGGGGCACTGAGCCCGATGGAGGGCCCCGGCGGGCCGCGCGCCGGGCGGACAGCAGATTGATGGGGCGGGAGAAGTCGCCACCGCCACAGCCAGAGCCGCGCACCCTGCCAGCAGCCGCCGCAGACCGGGCTCGAAGGCCGTTCGGCTGAGGGATTGACAGGCTGCCAGTGCCACTCACTCACTGCGGCCCCGGACGCCCGGGGGGAGGGGCGGGGGCGAGAGGAGGGCGGGAGAGCCCTCCGCACGCCCCGCCCCCGGGGGCGGCGCGCGCTCTCATTGGGTCTTGCGCCTCCCGCCGCCGCCGCTGGCACCGCCCCCGGGCTTCGGTCCGGCCCCTCTGGCCTCCGGGTCCCTGCCCCCCCGAGAGCGCGCCACCGGACCCCTCAAGCCTCATCGCGTCCTGGCCCCCGGGATAGGCCGGCCCGCAGACGTCGTTCCCACACCCTGATTTCTGCTCCCTAGTGTTAGCAGTCATAGGTGCCAAGAGTTGTGTACGGGACACTAGGCAACTCGCTCCAAGGCCAACCATGTGCTTCCCCGCAGCGCCCTGAGCTTCACGCCTCGGACAGCGCCTGGTACACTTTCCCGCTCTTCCAGTCGGGAGGTGGTACCCTGAGGAGGGTACCCGGCCGCCAGTCCCAGGCCAATCGAATCGCTCTCGGAGCCGAAAGGGGCGGGACGAAGGCAAGAAAGGGATATCCTTATTGGATCGTTCGAAAAGTCCTGGGCAGAGAGGCGGGGACGCCGCTGATGTGACCCCGCCCACCCCGCGATCACCATAGTAACCGAGAGGGCGCTGCTCAGAGTTGGTTCCAGCGCTCTGGCCTTGCGCTGTCCCTCAAGAGGTGACTAGGTAAGGTAGGAGTCCCTTGTCCTGCATGCTTGATGCCTGAACTCAGCGGATCTGAGTAGCATACACTTTTCTTGAAAGAGGAGCACATGAAAATGGGTCAGAGGAAAGTGGATTCGGGAGGAGTGGAAGGGTTTGATATCCAGGACTAATATAAGTTTACAACCTTTCATACACTGTGCAATTCCTGGTAATCCAGGGAGTCCTTCAGCAAGATCTGCTTTTAGCTACCTCCAGATAGACTAAAGCTGCAAAATGAACTTTTTATTATAAAGAATATTTATTTCAGTGTAGACTGGATTCTACTTATTAATTGACCCCACCAGCATGAGTCATTTAATGTTGATGACTCCAGCCACAGATTGTCATATATATAGCACTTTTCCTTCCATTGTACTCTACCTGCAAACGACTAAATACTCACATTACTTGGGGGTCTAGACTTCCAGCTCTTGTGGACGCTTGAGCTTTCCCTTAACCTAATTTCCCTAACAGAGCTTCGTCATATTTTCCCCATTTTAGATCCATGGAGCTCACCCTCGATGGGCCCTTCGGTTAGGTGGTTCTGAAAAGTCCTCTTGTTTCTTCGCCAAACTCAGTAAGCTGCCTTGCTGCTGCTGCTGCTGCTAAGTCACTTCAGTCATGTCCAACTCTGTGTGACCCCATAGACGGAAGCCCACCAGGCTCCCCCGTCCCTGGGATTCTCCAGGCAAGAACACTGGAGTGGGTTGCCATTTCCTTCTCCAATGTGTGAAAGTGAAAAGTGAAAGTGAAGTCGGTCAGTCGTGTCTGACTCGCAGCGACCCCATGGACTGCAGCCCACCAGGCTCCTCCGTCCATGGGATTTTCTACGCAAGAGTACTGGAGTGGCTTGCCATTGCTGCTAAGTCACTTCAATCGTGTCCGACTCTGTGTGACCCCATAGACGGCAGCCCACCAGGCTCCCCCGTCCCTGGGATTCTCCAGGCAAGAACACTGGAGTGGGTTGCCATTTCCTTCTCCAATGTGTGAAAGTGAAAAGGGAAAGTGAAGTCGCTCAGTCGTGTCTGACTCATAGCGACCCCATGGACTGCAGCCTACCAGGCTCCTCCATCCATGGGATTTTCTAGGCAAGAGTACTGGAGTGGCTTGCCATTGCCTTCTCCGGTAAGCTGCCTTACCTGAAACCAAAAATAGGGGTGTGAAGTATGAAAAATGGTTCTTACTCTGCAGGGTTTAATGTAGGACAAGCAGTTCTTTACATGCCAGATGGATTCTTGGAATGAAGCAGGCTACTCGGTTCCAGGTTCTTTCCTTCGTATGTTGTGTGTACTTTTAAATACTCCCCACTGCAAAGCTAATAGCTAACCTTACAGTAAGGCAAGCTAAAATCTTTACAAACTGCACAGCTGCTGGAGAGGGCGTTCCAAACAATCCACTCTGCCTCTTACTTCCAAAGAACAAGCCCCCTTATGTTCATTAATATTCCCAGCTCCTCTGTAGCCCATTTATGTGTCAAGTTTCTGATCCTTCTTTTAAGCATCCACTAAGGGTTACTCATAGTCATCATTGATTGGACTTTCTCTTTATTCTTAACATGTTTTTTAAAACTGTCACCACATCCTTATATATTTTTGCATTAAGGAGCAGGAGCAAGCAGCCAATCTTCCATAATTTTCCAAAGATGAAGATGTAAAACCACAGAATTCTATCTGAAAGATACCTTCAGCTCTAAATTCCTTCCAGCTCTAAAATTCAATGATCCTGTGACTCACTATCAGGCCTCCTCCCTGCCCTCCTTCTAGGCTCATAATCTTGACTAATCAGTCATGAGGATGAGGCTAATTAGCAATGGGGATTTATGGTTATTTCTAGCCCTCTCCAAACAATGAGTTATGTAAGCAAAGTAACATATATAAAAATGTAAATAAAATTAAAGAAACACTTAAGCAAATAAAGGCAAATGGGATGTATGGGCTATGTAAACAAACAGGAACATAAAAACATAAATTAGAATTAAGAAAACAGTTAAGCAAATGCCAGCAATTAGGAGTAAAACAACTTGTTAAATGTCTCACACCCGCAGCTATTTTATGGCACACACCTCTAAACCCATGGTCATTCAGTGATGTGGAAACTTGATACCATAATTCTGCATTAAGTGGTTGGATTAGATTGACCTTCTGCTTGGGATGTTTCCCTTTTTGTTATTGTCAATATGAGTTGCAGTAAAAGCCAGGGGGTCCTAGCAAGGCTTCCCTCACAGACTCATTGACAACCGCCATTGATTTAAAGCATAATTCTTTTAGATTGGTTTCCAAGCCCCGATAAACAGTGTCAGCTGATTTTGAATACCCCCACGATCTCCTGTGTTTTTGCAAGTTTCTCAAGTGGGATGTTGCCTTGTCTCACTCAGCAAACTGAGTCATATGGTTGGTGCCTTCACAGATAATACAATAGAACCTCTTTAAGTACCTAAATCCATCTTTGCTGTTTCTAAGACAATGATTATTAAAAAGTCAAAGGAAATGTAATTTACTTTTGGTGAGTGTACATTCATGTAAAGTCAACAGTGAAAAACTGGTGAAAACCAAGTAGGGGCACTCACTCATATTCATCCCTTTCCATGAGTTTGGTTCATATTAACCATACCGTCACACCATCATCTCTACCAATACAGTGGTCATCACAGCAGATGCCATTTTCGTGCAGTCTCTCTGAGTGGGACATTATGCTCCGTGTTCTTACTTCATCTTATTTCAATCTCACAACAGGCCAATCTAGGTGAAATTATTATTATTAAATATAAGGAAACACACTGAAAGAGGGTAAGAAACTTACACAAGACCTCCAAGTCAGTCGGTATTAGACCTTGGATTCAAATCTTGATCTGTGTGGCTATAAAGCCCACCCTATAAAACACTGCCAAAAAAAAATGTATATATATATACATATATATATATATATGTATCATTCAATCAAGAGCTTCTCTGGTGACTCAGTAAATGCCTGCAATGCAGGAGACCCAGAGTTCAATCCCTGGGTCAGAAGATTCCCCGGAGAAGGGAATGGCGACCCACTCCAATATTCTTGCCTGGAGAATTCCATGGACAGAGGAACCTGGCCGGCTACAGTCCATAGGATAGCAAAGAGTTGGACACGGCTGAGAGACTAACACAACGTCAGATTAAACATCACAAGGCTTTGACAGGTAAACTGTAAATTGATGAAAATAACCAAGCACTTAATAAAAAGAGGTTAACTCTGTGAGAGATTAGAGAAATCTAGGTCTCATGGCAGTAGAGCAGGGAAATTGAAGAATAAAGCCCAGTAAGGCTATCCTTCATAGCCATCTAGGACCTTGCCTCTCTGAGGCTTTCCGGCCATGCCTGCCTTCACTAATCATCTGGCTGAATATATTGCCTGTAATAGGTAATTTACCACCATACTAGATGGACCCCTGTTGTTTCCTCTCAATTCACCCGTTTCCTCACCTAGTTCACTTGCATGTTAAGGACAAAGTATATATTTTGAGATGGACCATCACATGACTGATTTGACTTTTAAAAACAAAAACTAAGATGTTGGGACTTCCCTGGTAGCCCAATGGCTAAGATTCTGAGCTCCCAATGCAGGGGGCCCACGTTTGATCCATAGTCAGGGAACTAGATCTCGTATGCTGCAACTAAAACCTGGCACAGTCCAATTAAAAAAAAAAAAAACAAACCTTAGATGTCTAAGTCACTTTGGGGAAACTGACTAAATCCTTATTCCCAAACATATCATTGCTCCATCACTTTGGGAATGATTCTTTAAAAACGGTCTTTACAGTTGTTAGCACATGTGACCTATGACAAATCTTCATCTTCTGAAAATGTCTTTGATGAGCAACCAAAGGATCAGTGAGACAACAGTTCACCCTCCTATTATGAGGTCCTTTTTAAAAAATTTTTTAAATTTATTTTCGGCTGCATTGGACCTTAGCTGCAGCACACAGGTTCTTCGTTGTGGTTCACAGGCTTCTCTCTAGTTGTGGTGTGCAGGCTTGATTGCCTCACCAGGGATCAAACCCAAGTCCCCTACATTGGTAGGTGGATTCTTAACCTCTGGACCACCAGGGATGTCCCTATGAGGTGCTTAGAAGAGAATAATTATTGGAATGCATAATTTCTGGAAGGTTTGATAGAAAGCCCCATCTTTAATGTCCTTTCATTCCTTATAACACCTAGTAGAGTGCAGTCTCATACAGAGCAGACACTTGGGGACAACACTGTCAATTGCTGTTATCCAGTGGCCCACTCCTTCCACCTGGTAGAACCCTGATTATTCTGATGGCAATGTGCTCAGTCTCAGTCAAGTTCCAAGTTGAGTATGATCATCTCATCTCCTGCTTTCTGAACCTATCAGAGGGCTAGATTTGTCTCCTGGTTTAAAGAAAAAGGACAGTCTAAAAGAAGAGTCTAAGGAGATATGACAGCGAAGTGTAAAATAGTGTCCCAGATTGGTTTCTGGAACAGAAAAGGAACATTTAGGTAAAAACTAAAGAAATCTGAATAAACTGTGGACTTTTGTTAACAATAATACATCACTAATGGCTCATTAGTTGTACATTAAACAAGCATACTGTATTGTTACGTTAATAATAGGGGAAACCAGGTGGGAGATACTGGAGAACCCTCTGTACTATCTTGTCACTTTTCTGTAAATATTCTAAAATAAAACGTTATGAAAAACAAATATAAACAGCAAGTGGAGCAGAGAGATATGGAGAGCCTGGGTTCCTGAAGACATTGTTGAATATCTGAAATTGAATATCTAAATTTCTAATTCTAGTTATGTGAGAAAATCTAATTTCTATTTTACAGTTCCTGAACTTCCCTGGTGGTCTAGTGGTTAAAAATCTGCCTGTCAATGCAGAGAACATAGGTTCAATCCCTGGCCCAGGAAGATTCCACGTGTCGTAGGGCAACTAAGCTCATTTGGTACAGCTACTGAGCCCATATGCCCTAGTGCCCATGAGAAGCCATCAGAAGAAGTCGTGGCACCACAACTAGAAAGTAGTCCCTACTTGCTGCAACTAGAGAAAGCCCTCAGACAGCAACAAAGACACAGCACAGCCAAAAATAAATGAAGAATTTTTTTAAAAAAAAACTTAAAAAATAAAATCATAAAAATAAATAATAATAAAATTCCTATTGGTTGGGTTTTCCACTACTTCCAGCAAATCTAATCTAGCACTGTTAATATATAAAGGATGGAAGGATGGAAGAATAGCCTAACACAGTGCCTGGTATAAAATATGATCTCCTACAGGTTGGAAGATATTATATATAACCAAAAAAAAAATCTGATCTTTGTCCTAGGTCCCTGGGAGATAACTTCTAAAACCTTTGAAATTTGCCAAGATATAGGAGTGTCTCTCCTGGAGGAGGAAATGGCAACCCACTCCACTATTCTTGCCTGGAAAATCCCATGGACAGAGGAGCCTGGCGGACTATAGTCCATGGGGTCACAAAGAATGGGACACGACTGACTGAGCACAGCAGGGTTATCTCTGTTATTCGTGAGCCCTCGTTCACACCCGAGTTTATGCTAACAAGAAGACTCAGGATTAGGGACTGATCAACAGAAAGACCAACCATGTAACAAAAGGGTTGGGGCTTTAAGCCAGCTCATCCTCCCAGGAAGGAAAGGGAACTGAAGATGGAGTTCTGTCCTGTGGCCAATGAATCAATCAATCATGCCTACCTACATAATGAAACCCTAATAAAAACCCTATATACCAAAACTCAGTGGAGCTTCCTGGTTGGTAAACACATTGACGCTGTGGGGAGAGAGCCTGGATGCTCTGCATTCAGGACCTTGACCTATGTGTCTCTTCATCTGACTGGTCCTGATTTATATCCTTTACAATAAACCTGTAATTATAAGTGTAGCGCTTTACAGAATTCTCTGTCCTTCCAGACAGTATTGAATCTGAGGGAGTCATGGGAACACCCATACTTGTAGCAAGTTGGTCAGAAGTGCAGGTGGTCTGGGGAACGTTGAACTTGCAGCTGGCATCTGAAGTGAGGGCAGTCTTATTGGTGTCTGGATTAATTAGCTATTGCTATGTAATAAAGTACCCAAAACTTGTTTGTTTAAAACAACAGTTATTATCTTAAAGTTTATGTATGTTAGGAATCTGGATATAATTTGGCTGGATGCCTCTGACCTAGGAGCTCTCACAAGCCTGCAAACAAGGTGACACCCAGGGCTTGTAGTCACTTCAAAGCTCGCGGGGAGGAGGATCCACTTCCTAGCTCACTCACATGGCTATTGACTGCTCTCAGGTGCTCAATGACTGCTGGTCGGAAACATCAGTACCCCAATCTCTGGGTCTTTCTATAGGACAGCTCTCAACATGACTGCTGGCTTCCAAAAAGGTGAGGAAGCCAGAGAGCAAGAAAGGCCAGGCAAGAGGGAAGTCGGCCTTTTTTTTTTTTTTTTTTTAGTTGTGGGATGCAGACTCTTTAGTTGCAGCATGTGGGATCTAGTTCCCCAACCAGGGATCAAACCCAGGCCCCCTGTACTGGGAGCACAGAGTCCTAGCCAGTGGACCACCACGGGAGTCCCAGAAGTCAGTCTTCTTATAACCTCATTTCATAAGTGACATACTAACACTTTTGCTGTGTTCTCTTTCTTAGAAGCAATTCACTAGATCTAACCTACACTCCAGGAGAAGAGGATGACTCAGAACACGATTATCAGGAGGTAAGTGTCACTGGGAGCTGCTACAGACTGTGCCCCTTCCCAAATTAGTAAATTGAAGCCATGACCCATAATGTGCATTAGGAGGTGAGGCCTTTGGAAGGCAGTCAGATTTAGATGAGGTCATGAAGGTGGGGACTCCAGGATGAGATTAATACCCTTATGAGAAAAGGAAGGGTACTTCGCTGTTGGCGCAGTGGTAAGCAGTCTGCCGGACAATGCTGTATTTGTGTGCGCATGCGCTCAGTCATGTCCGACTCTTTGTGACCCCATGGACTGTAGCCCACCTGGCTCCTCTGTGCATGGAATTCTTCTAGCAAAGATACCTGTTGAGCCATTGGGGAAGCCACATAGAAGTGGCTAAATGTCTAATTGTTGAGTATATGCGGGTTTGATCCCTGCTGGAGGAACTAAAGGCTTCCCAGGTGGCGCTAGTGGTAAAGAACCCACCTGCCAATGCAGGAGATGTAAGACAGACAGATTCTATACCTAGGAAGATCCCCTGGAGGAGAAAATGGTAACCCACTAGAGTATTCTTGCTTGAAGAATCCCACAGACAGAGGAGCCTGGAAGGCTACAGTCCACGGGGTCGCAAAGTGTCGTACAGACTGAAGTGACTTAGCACGCACGCATGGGAAACTGAGATCCCATATGCCTTAGAGCAACTAGCCTGCGTGTTGCAACTACTGAGCCTGTGATCCACAACAAGAGAAGTCCGCATAACCAGCATCAGTTCGGTTCAGTTCAGTTCAGTCACTCAGTCGTGTCCGACTCTTTGCGACCCCATGAATCACAGCACGCCAGGCCTCCCTGTCCATCACCAACTCCCGGAGTTCACTCAAACTCATCTCCATCGAGTTGGTGATGCCACCCAGCCATCTCATTCTCTGTCGTCCCCTTCTCCTCCTGCCCCCAATCCTTCCCAGCATCCGAGTCTTTTCCAGTGAGTAAACTCTTTGCATGAGGGGGCCAGAGTATTGGAGTTTCAGCTTTAGCATCAGCCCTTCCAATGAACACCCAGGACTGATCTCCTTTAGAATGGACTAGTTGGATCTCCTTGCATAGCCACCAAAAAAAAAAAAGGAAAAAAAGAGATACCAGAGCTGCTTCTCTCTGCCATATGAGAATACAGAGGGAAGACAGTCATCTGCAAGCCAGGTAGAGGGCTCTTATCAGAACCCCACATGCTGGTACCTCTCAGGTTTCCCCAGCTTCAGAACTGTGAGAAATAAATGACTGTGGTTTAAACCACCCAGGCTAAAGTATTTTGTTACAGCAGTTCAACCTGACCAAGAAAGGCATCATCCTCCAAATTTAATTCTCAACACCAAATCAAATCATGGCATGATCCTTGCCCTATCTGACATTGGATCTACCTCTGTGATGTGCTTCTTAGCCAGGCCTTCAAGACCCTAAATAAGCTCTCCCAGTTCTGTCTCTCTAGCCATCTTTCCCCCTGTTTCTTTCCATATGCTGAATGTATTAATCAGTCCTAATGCCCCACACTTTGGGAGTTCTTCCTTTTCCTTTATACTGTTCCCTTCAGTGAGAATGCATACCCTCTTCAATAATGCTGTCTAACCTGTTTCACTGACAGTATCTCTACGAGCCTCAAAATAACTCAAAGATCTTAAGACAAGTCATATTAAACCCATGTTGTAGATAAGACTCAGAAAATAACAAGCTACTGACACTTGCTGAGCACTTAGTTTGTGGCAGGCACTATGCTAATGGTTTCTCATGCTTGATCTAGTTAAACCTTCGTGACAACCCTATGAACTGGGCATTGACCTCCCTATTCATTGTTAGAGAAACTGAGACCTAGAGATGTCAAATAACTTGACCAAGGCCACGTGGCTGGTGAATAAACTATGACTCAAACAAGCCTTCTGGCTCAGCATTCTTGTAAATAACCCCCATGTTACACTGCCTATAGGGGGCTTATGTTACCTATCCTAAGATCCCCCCATTACTAAGTGACAGAGTGGAACTGGGACTAGAGATTTCCACCATGCATGTTGTCTCCCTGCTCTAGTGTCGCCACTAGAAACCCTTTTTAATCCCAAAGGAAGTAAATCCTTCATTTTTGAGTTCCAGGTTATCACTCAGGTTCTTATAAATGTGTACCCTTTTTTTAAAAAAATTGTATTTAAATATACATAACATCATTTTAACCATTTAAAAATCTTTATTTCAGCCAATAGCATTGAGCACATTCACACTGGTGTGCCCATCCCCAGTATCCATGTCCAGAACCTTTCCATCTTTCAAAACTGAAATTCTATACCCATTGAACTCTCACTCCCCATCATTGCTTCCCCCAGCAACTGGCCACCACTCTCCTACTTTATATATCTATAAATTCCCAATAAGTACCTCACATAAATGGAATCATACAATATTTTGTCCTTTTGTGACTGGCATATTTCATTTAGCGTAAAATTTTAAAGGTTCATCCATGCTGTAGCATTTCCTGTAGAGTTTCTTCCTTTTTAAGACTGGATAATATTCCATCATATGTATATATCACATTTTGTTTATTCATTCATCCATCAATGGAATGCTTGGTTGTTTTCACATTTTAGCTATCATGAATAATGCTGTTACAAACATGAGTGTTCAAGTATCTGAGTTCTTGCTTTCATTTTTTTCCTGTATATACCTATAAGTAAAATTGCTGGATCATGTGATTATTCTTAAGTTTTATCAGGAACTGCCTTACTATTTTCCATAGAGGCTGTACCTTTTAATGTAGCTTCTAGTAATGTATCTTATATACTCTACGTCTTGAAAAAAAGCTCTTTTGATATTCGATACCTAACAAATACCTAGCTGTTGCTAATTGGTATATAAATGATGCTTAGGAAACATTTTCTTAAATAAAGAATCACAGAATCACTATCTTGAAACAAAGAAATCTGCTTTTATTTGAAACAGACTAAAATTTCAGATAAGATCTAAACAGTTGCTGAACAGTGTGCTTAGAGATTTTTTTAAGCTGATACATAAATCCAGAGTTTCATTTCTTAAAACCAAGTGGTCCCACAATATATTTCTTTTTCTCACACTAGCTTCTTGTCAAGATTTTGTTCATCTTGTAGTCCCGTTTCTTTTCTAGGCTTACAATAAAACTGATTTAAAGTAAAAGTTTCTTTAGGAATTATGCTACAATATGCTGATCTGAAAATAAATTTTCTAATTTTTTTTTTTTACCATAAGGGGGCCATCAAAGATTTCCTGGTGATATTATGCACCAGTTATAAACTTCCTTCTGTCAGAAGCAAGTAGATGATACTTTTGATTATCTTCTATTTTGAATTTCTAGGTCAGATTTTAATGCAGAAAAGATTAAAATGCACTCAAACCCCTTTTATTTTATTATTATAATTAATAACTGTGTTATGGGAGAAAGTAGTATTCAAGTGTATATTTAAGATTTTAGTTTTTAGAAACAGTCTCATAGAATATTTTCCTTATAATATTCTTCCTATTATGTTGCTACTCATTAGCACAGTAAGATGGAAAGAGGAAAGAAGATGAAATAAGTAAATGATCCTTACAAAGCCATAAGATAGATAGTTAAAAAAAGTTAGATATTTGCCTAAAATTAAAGTTTCTACATCTTGGGAATGTTGGTCACCTGTGATTATTCAGGGCTGTAAAATCATGTCATTTAACTGCCCAACACAAGAATACTACTTCCTCTTGAACTTCACATCTGTCCTTATGTGTCCCTATAACCACGTTTCCTATGCCAGAGCCCAGCTTTCCTAGCTGTAGCTTATCAGACCAGCAATGAGCATTTGACTGGAGCTAACCCCAACCATTTCTCTTCTGAGAAACTGATGCCCTTGCATCTGGAAGACACTGATTTGTTTGCTGGCTATTTGAATCAAGGACATGTAACCCCTAGACCTCCAAGTCAGTATGTTTAGTCAATAGCAAAGCGAGAAGCAGAAAAAGCCACTTAGAGCAGTCTCAGAAAGAAGAAAACAGTGCAGCCTGGAAAGGAGGGAGGCGGGGGACAAGGTAGACAAGGAGCTGGACAGCTCCAGGGTCCTGAAGGCTGTCCAGTTTCTGGTTTTCACGTTGTCGGGGAGTCTTTAAAGAGCCCCATTCTTTTTTGGCTTCACGGGGTCTTCATGGTTGTGGCTTGTGGGGATCTTTGATCTTCACTGTGGCGTGTGAACTCTTAGTTGCAGCATGCAGGATCTAGTTCCCTGACCAGGGATCAAACCTGGGCCCCCTGCATTGGGAGTGCAGAGTCTTAGCTACTAGACCACCAGGAAGTCCCAAGAGCCCCATTCTTAACTGAGCCCCCACAACCTGGTTCCCAGTAGATGACTTAACTTTGAATTAGGTGTAATTTGAGTCAGGAGTTAGGGAAGTGGTTTAAGCTCAAGGATGAAGCTGGTGGAGCGTGATCAGGGAGGTCCTGGGGAATTTGGGTAAGAAGAACTGGGAAACAGCAGAAGCAGAGATTTACTGATGAGAAAGACGAAGGCTTGAGGAGAGGGTGACAAATTCAGTTGTTGGAGCCTGTGGAGCCTGTGGAATGACCTGGGGGTGATGTCCATTGGGCAGTTGCGGATCTAATGCTCAGGAAAGATGTCTGCACTAGAAAGAGAGATTTAGGAATTATTAACATCTCGACGGCGTTAGTCGTCATGACAGTGAATGAGATCACACCGAAAGAGTGTGAGAAGTGAGAAAAATGAGGATCTGTGACAGAGCACCAATAACTTAGGGATAGATGGAGAAAAAAAGGAGCACTATAGGGTGGGAGAAAGACTAGAAAGCCTGGCAGCACAGAAACCAAGGGTGTTTTAAAAAGTGGGAAGTCAACAGCTGAGTTATAGTCAAGGAGGTGTCCGCCGAATTTAAAGACATGGTGAGCACTGGCGCCCTGGTGAAAGGTTTAGTGGAGGTGGGGGTGTGTGGCAGATGTTCACTGGGTCACCAAAGGAATGAACTGGTAGGGAGGACTGCAGACCAGAAGTTGACAGCTTTTTGGAGAAACTCACCTGACAAGCGGAGAAGGCAATGTCACCCCACTCCAGTACTCTTGCCTGGAAAATCCCAAGGACAGAGGAACCTAGTAGGCTACAGTCCATGGGTCACAAAGAGCCAGATACGACTGAGCAACTTCACTTTCACTTTTCACTTTTATGCACTGGAGAAGGAAATGGCAACCCACTCCAGCGTTCTTGCCTGGAAAATCCCAGGGACAGGGGAGCCTGGTGGGCTGCTGTCTATGGGGTCACACAGAGTCGGACATGACTGAGTGACTTAGCAGCAGCAGCAGCAGCACCTGACAAGCAGAAGAGAGCTAGAGGGCAGGAACAGGAAGGCCACGTGGACTTGAGAACCTGTAAGGGGTATGAAAGAGAATGAAGAGTTTTCAAATACCTCACAAGTAGGAGCTTGCAGTAGGAGATACGGAGAAGTGGACGCTTGATGAATGAAGTTCTGAGTAGAGAGGGTGAGATCCATACCCAGGGTGACGCTGCTTTTGGGTGCGATTCCTAAGGGAGAGAAGGGAAGAAAGCAGGAGGGACCGGGGTGGGGGCGGGGAGAAGTTGAACTGCAATGTCAAACCAATGACAGCCTAAGCCAACCCCACTGGGACCTTCTGAACTAAAATAGGCCTTCAGGGCTGTCCAGAGCTGGGTCCCGAGGGCTGGGCCTTTATACTGTTGCATTCATCAGTCCTAGAATGTCAGCTGTCCTGCCAGAGAAGGTCATGACCTTGGATGAGGTGGCTGTCTGCTGCAGAGGGAATCGCTAAACGGGCCTGGCAGCTGACGATTGCCTCTGGATGGCGTTCCCAGCAACCACGGCAACCAGCCTTCCAGTGAAGGGGGAGCCTCGCAGCACTACACAGGGTCCCCTACATCCCTTCACCAAAAAGCATTAGGTCTAAGCTCCTTGGCCCCATGTTCAACCTTCTCCATCATCTGGTCTCTGCCCACTATTCCCGGCTTCTCTCCAACCTTATCTTGGAGCCCAGCTCCTCCTTTTGATCCCTCCATGCCTTTTCACCCCTTGATCTAAAATGATTCTGATCTTATCCAATTCCATCTCCAAAAATCCATCTCAAATGTTGCTTTTCTGGAAATGCTTCCCTGATTCTCCCAGATAAGAGTACTAAATCTCCCTTGTCTCTCCTACCTTGTATATATTTCTATTTTTGCACTTTGTCGTTCTTCAGTCACTAAGTCGTGTCTGACTCTTTGCCACCCCATGGACTGCAGCAGCCAGGCCGCCCTGTCCTTTACTATCTCCTGGAGCTTACTCAAAGTCATGTCCATTGAGTCGGTGATGCCATCCAACCATTTCATCCTCTGTCATCCCCTTCTCCTCCTGCCTTCAATCTTTCCCAGCATCAGGGTCTTTTCCAATGAGTCAACTCTTCGCATCAGGTAGCCAAAGTATTGGAGCTTCAGTTTCAGCATCAGTCCTTCTAGTGAATTCAGGGTTGATTTCCTTTAGGATTGACTGGTTTGATCTCCTTGCTGTCCAAGGGACTCTGAAGAGTCTTCTCCAGCACCACACTTTGAAAACATCAATTCTTTGGCACTCAGCCTTCTGTATGGTCCAACTCTCAAATCCATACATTACTACAGGAAAAGCCATAGCTTTGACTATATGGATCCTTTTGCACCTAATTACCCGATATTGTGAGTTCTCTCTCTCCCTGACTAGACTGTGAGTTCTCTGAATGCAGGAACACGATGTGAATGATCTCAGTGTCTCCATCTTTATGCACTAGGCATAGAGGAAGAACTGAATTACCAATAGTCAAATGAATATGAGAATGAATTTGTGAACAGATGAATGAATTATCGAGTTGGCAGAGTTTGAGCTCAGTGGCCTTACCAATCTGATGGCTGATGGTGAGGGTGAGCAGCCATCTGAAAAATAACATCCAATGGGCATAGTGGGCCCTGTTTCAGCCCATCTTGTGTTGATAGCCAAGGGGTCCTCTCTGGTGGTTGGGAGCAATAGGACTTCTGGGAAGTTGTGATCCACAAAAGCGGCAGGACTCTCACTCTGAGGAGGAAGAAGAATGGAAAGGGATGGGGAGCTATTCCATCTCACTGGAAGTAAGACTTCAGCTGTTGGCCATGAGTACAAAGATGGATACAGCCATGTAGGGCCCTAGAGTAGTCCAGGGCTGATAGTGTGGGACCCAGGTCACAGCTTTGGGTTAAAGGTATCATCTGGTACCAGTGAGTTTGGGGAGGGGATATGAAAGCAGGAGGACAGGTAGGTCCAGGGCTCCCCCAATCCCACTGCATGCTTGGCTCAAGGAGAAGACAAATCCTAGATTCATCAGGTCCTGTTAAGTCTGCACCTGGGTACTTCTGAGCCTGCTTGGGGTGGGGTTTTGGTATTGGCAGGTCTTCCCTCTTCACTTCCCTCCACAAATACTTATTACCTGCAAGCATTTTTTAATTTAATTCTCCTAAGACCCCTCCCCCTTAAAAAATTTTGGCCACACCCTGAGGCATGCAAGACCTGAGTTCTCTGACCAGCATTCAAACCCGTGCTCCTGCATTGGAAAGCAGAATCTTAACCACTGGACCGCCAGAAAAGTTCCACACAGGACCTTTTAACATTGTTATTTATTTTGCATTTTAAAAACACTGATATAAAACTGACCAGGTGCCAGGCACTGTTCTTAGCCCTTTACAAACATTAATGCATTTGATATTCATAACAGTCCTGAGAGGTCCATAGGTACTTATCCTGTTTTACAGTTAAAGAAATGGAGGCACGGGGGTTGAGTTTATGTCGCTAGTAGGTAAAAGGTTGTTTGCATTTTATAGGACGCAAGGGTTTACACATTCATTCATCAAGTGGTTATTGATTGCTTCCCTTGGACAAGACCCTGTACTAGACTGTAGTGTACAGTACTGAAAAAGGCAGGGGAAGTCCAGCCTTTAAGATGATCAGAGTCTTGGGTCCTGAGTTCTATCCCGCTATGGCTCAGTGATTGCAGGTGTTCTCCAGGGATGCTCCCTGCTAATCTGTCTAGAAATTCTTTATGTTTAAGCCACCTGAATGGTAGTGATATTGTCCTTGAGTACTCGGCTTATCTCTACTCAGCTGGCTGTCTTATAGGATGAAAGCAGAACCCCATCCCTGGAAATGAGTGGAATACTTGGTGTCCAGCCCTATCATCCAGTTTCTGTCCACACTGTCTCCTCCACCTAGAACACCATCTCCAACCATTCATCTTTGTCAACAACTTTCGCAGTAGCAGTTTTCAACACATCTTCTCTGACTGCCCTCAGCCCCACTGTGATAACAAACTTAGTGAATGCTTACAGAGGACATCATCTCATTTAATTCTCACAACAATCCAATAAAAAGACCTTATCATCTCCATATTGTAGATTAAAAAACCCAAAGCACCACAAAACCAAAGAATAGACCCAAGGTCACCCAGCTAGTAAGTAACAGAGCTGAGATTTGAACCCATGTCTGTTTGACTCTAAAGACCAAGCTGGTTTTTTGTTTTTCTTTTTTCCATTCTGTTTTATTGCATTAGAAATTTATTTCCTTCACATATACAGAATATAAAACCTATCTTCACAATGAATTATGCCTCTCTGCTCTCATTTTTTCACACAAAAATTAATGGCCACTTCCTGAAAAAAAACTGAAATAAATCCAGAGGCCCACGCCCTTTACCAGGGCACTACACTGCCGCTACTTAAGCTTTTGTTTCTGCAATCCTTGGATCGTAAACGTATATTCCACAATTATGCAGTTGCTTATGGTCTTCAGTTGTTTCATGTGTGAATTTGTTTGTTCAGCTTGGTTTTTATCCCCTGTGATGCACACAGTAAATGCATAATAAATGTTTGTTGAATGAATGAATTTTACATGTATCTTGCTGAAATATACGCAGTTCTGTTTGATTCACTAGAGTGGCATACCCGAACAAGAAATAATTTTTCTTAATGTGTCCCTTATAAATTGAACCGAACCATATTTGATTAATTTTACATCATGCATTTTTATTGCACCAATCACTCTGGTATCAGGTCATATTTATTTTAAAAACAGATTCACAAAGGGTGCAGGGCTAGAGTGACAGTGTAAATATGTTAATAATAAAAATAATACTAAAGATATTTTACTGGAAACTCTCGCATGCTAATGATGAGTAAGTGTATTCTACAGAAATATGTTTGATTTACATGGCAATTAATTTCAAAAAGATTCAGATCCTATACCATGTCTTGTATACATAGATAATGAAAACTCTAAAAATTGAATATTCAGGCAATAAAACCAGAGGTACAAAAATCACCTTAAAGACCTTTAGCATTTGAGTTAGAACAA
Source organism: Moschus berezovskii (assembly GCF_049115385.1). Lineage (NCBI taxonomy): Eukaryota > Metazoa > Chordata > Mammalia > Artiodactyla > Moschidae > Moschus > Moschus berezovskii. Next base: position 10,311,654 of record NC_142470.1, read on the forward strand.
AAGCCCGATCACTGAAAATGGTGCCATTGTCAGCTCAAATGCGTCCAAATTAGGAAGAGCCTCCTGCGTAGTCGTGGCGATTTTGCGCCGCGCAGAGCACGAGTGCACCCTGTACGGCTCTCACGATGCAAAACACCACCTATTAGCCAGTGACCGAAGAGCCCTGGCGCCTTCAGTCATTCAACGAAAGGCTTTGAGGGTTTCTTGTTGAGGAGAAAAGCAAAGTCTTTCATGTCAACGCGCACTGTGGGATGTGTGAGCATTTCCCTAGTTAGGTATTTGGCTGGATCTTAGGATCCAGCTAAAAAGGAAATGCATTCTCATACCCTATGCAAACCGTAAGAAAAATTTTTTAAAATGTGCTTCATTTGGTATTTCAGATATTGTAGGAAAGCGTGCATGCTTATGCACCCTTTGGGGAAAGATGCCCATTTCTGTAATAGGCTTTATAAAGTTGACTCTGCCCGCTTTGTATCCGAGAGGGAAAGAAGCAGATGCTGCCGGGCGATCAGGCACCACCGGGATCTTCACGTCAGTGTAAAATGGTTGCGATTTTCCCTCATTTATTGAAGACCGATCTGCTGTGATGCAGCAGACACCAGACTTGTGGCCAGAACTATTTGGCGTATTAAACAAATCTTATGTGTAACTTTGGTTAAAAAATTAAAATTTTAATTACCAAAAGAAAAAAAGGGATATGTTAGCTTGAGATAGTGCATTTTTACCTTTCTCTAACAGTAATGATTTCATCGTAAAAGAAATGCTATAGTGTAAATTACCACAACTTTCATCAAACACACACACACAACAACCCAAAACAAATAGAAAGGGACTAAATTGAGCCTTTAAAAAATCTCACAGCCTAGCAGCCATATTATATCCTGAGGACCAGAATCAGGGAGAAGAAAGTAACAGAAAATACAATATAAGAGCTTTTTGTTATAAGCCTTTTGGTCTTAAAATTAATCTCTGTGCACAATTACTTTGAGAAAAATAAAATTTTAATTTAGGAATAAAATAATAAAGTAATCTACACTAAGTGAGAAAAATTAAAGTAAAATATAGCATAGGAAAACTTGTTGATAAGGTTTAAATGTTTTGTGGTTTACCATCATCCCCTTCCAATTAGAAACCATTTTACTCTCTGGGTATTCTTTTAAGGGGGCTTGAAAATGGATAGGGGGAAGATGACTGTTTCTACTCAGGAAAGCCTGTATTTCTAAGGGATGTTTAATATACAGTGATTCACACAACTTCTGTTTAAACAGCTACCTGATCTTCACAAGGTCTTTATATGGGACAGATAGGCATTTTATAGTTACGAGATGAAACTTTTAGCACACCTGAGTTTAAATATTCGCTTTGCAGGTGATCTTGAACAATTTGGTTCTCTCAGCCTCAGTTCTGCATCTCTGAAATGGGTACAACTATAGCAGCTACTGCTAAGGGCCAGTGTTACCTTCAAAGGACATGGGTGCATGCAAAAAATGATTTAATTATTCCATAAATGTGAGAGGGAAATTTTAAGGCAAGTTTAGGCAAGTTTTAAATTCCTATTCTGGTTTTATAGCGTGTTGTATTCACAAAGCCAAACCACACTATTTTCTTTGATAATGAAGTTGTGATACTTTATTCCCCTTCTCACTTCTAGAGTGTCCTCTGCAGGCATTATTTCCTTTTGTCCTCTAAGCAACATGTTTCTTCCATGTTGCCTTCTGGCTCCTGAAAGGTAATCTGCAATGGTCAGCACGAGCAATGTTTTACCCAGAATTGATAACATGGAAAAATTCACATTCAGTGTGTTCATGCTTTTTTAGTTTTTAATGACACTGCCAGTTAAGAGAGAAGCAACTTGCTTTTCCTGAATGTGAGCAGAGCATTAAACTAAATTGTTCTTTAGGTTGTCACAGCTGAGGTGCCTAACTCTTCTACTCCCATCCCCAGGTTGGGGCAAGTTCCTTGGGGCAGTGGTGGGGCTCTGGCTAAGGCTGGGGTTTTTATGTTGTTTTTTTTTTTCTGGCTTCTCTGGGTCTTAGTTGGAGCATGTGGGATCTAGTTTCCGAACCAGGGATCAAACTAGGGGCCCCTTGCATTGGGAGTGTGCAGTCTTAGCCCCTGGACTACCAGGGAAGTCCCAAGGCTGTTTTTTTTTTAGGGCAGAGAGAGTCTAGAAGACAAGGTCCAAAGGATGCTGACATTCGAAGAAGTGGTTTGTTGGAAGGCAAGAGGGAAAAAGCAGAAGAGTGAAGAGCAAATAGGAAGAGCCCAGGCTCAGAGGTTTCAATCCAGCTCTTCCCTCACAAGGGGATTTGGCGCAAATTACTGCTACTGCTAAGTCACTTCTGTGTGACCCCATAGACGGAAGCCCACCAGGCTCCCCCGTCCCTGGGATTCTCCAGGCAAGAACACTGGAGTGGGTTGCCATTTCCTTCTCCAGTGTGTGAAAGTGAAAAGTGAAAGTAAAGTCGCTCAGTCGTGTCCGACCCTTAGCAACCCCAAGGACCGCAGCCCACCAGGCTCCTCCATCCATGGGGTTTTCTAGGCAAGAGTACTGGAGTGGCTTGCCATTGCCTTCTCCGGGGCAAATTACTGCTCTCCCCAAAATCTCAGCTTCCTCATCTATAAAATGGGACTCATTAGAATACTTACCTCATAGGGCAGTTTTAAGGATTCAAAGACATCATATTTAAAAAGTAGTTCACTAAGGATTGATTATTCTCCAGGCAGCTACATTTCTGCTCAAGTATAACCAATCAATGAGCCACGTGTGAACAACCTACCTACGTCAAATTACAATTCACCCCAGCGTTTACTGTTTTATTTTTCTCCATAGCCCATACTACTCACTTATTTTAGTTATTATTTATTGTTTTAATATTACTTAATACTATTATCATTCTCCCTCCATTAGAATGTAAGTTCCATGAGGGGAGGGTTTTTGTTTGTTTTGTTCATTGACTCTATCCCTCCCACCTAGACAGAGTGCCTAACCAGGTTCTCAATAAATGTGGTCATTGAATGAGTAAGTGTCGGCCAGCATTATTGTTACCACCCCGGGGCAGAAACTTTTGATAACCCATTCAGCCAGGAGAGTAGAAGGCAAGGATGAAAAACTCTAGGTAGATAATCATTAAAGCTTTTGCTGGGTTCTAGGTGAAGCTTTTATATTTGGTCCTTTACATCAAAAAAACATCCTCTAGGGAAATGGTTAAGAGGAAAGCCAAGACCAAGTGAGATCTAAGCTAGAGAAGGGAACTTTCTGTGAACTACCAAGGGCAAAAGATTTTCATTTTCAAAGTCTGTTTCTGTTCTTAACCTATTTTGTGATTACATAAGTATTATAATACTAGGCTATGCTCTCTTTGAAATACTTTCCGAAAAAATACAGATAAACCCCAAGTCCTCCTTGAACATAATTCTGTACCCCCTAATCCCTCCCTAGGAATAATCACCATAGTTCTTTGTGGGTATCTCCATGCCTCTTCCAAAAAGCATTTATAGAGGGCATATGTATACAGATGTGCATTTTTTAAAATATAAACTATAAATGCTATTATTATACTCTTATTTGTTACTTTTCAATTAACATCCTGTAATATGTTTTATATATCTTTGTTTAACTTTCTACAGATTGATATCAGCTTTTAATGACAGGGGGAGCTTTAAAGGTAATAATGAGCAGTTTAAAAAATAGCTTTAATAGAATTTATTTTTTAGAACAGTTTCAGATTTACATAAAAATTGAGAACATAGTCCAGAGAATTCTCATATGCCCTGCACCCAGTGTTCCCTATAATGAACATCTTATTAATATATTATTTAGTACATTTGTTATAATTAATGAACCAACTAAACTTGAATTGAGTTTATTAGTAAATGGATTAGTTTACTGGTGAAAGTCCATAGTTTATTCAAATTTATTTTACTTAACACTTTTTTTTCTGTCCTAGGATCTCCCCCAGGATACCACATTACATTTGATAGTTATAGTTTCCTTAAGCTCCTCTTGACTGGGGCAGCTTCTCAGACCTTCTCTGCTTCTTGATGACCTTAACAGTCAGAGGAGTCCTGGTCAGGTCTTTTGTAGGATGTCCCACAAGAGGGATTTATCAGGCATTTTCCTCATGAAAACTGGAGTTGTGGGTTTGGAGAAGGAAGACCACAGAGGGAAATTGTCATTTTCATCACATTCTAGCAAGAGTGCATACTAGCAATGTAACTTATTACTGTTTCTTATTTTCTTTTTTGACTGAGTTGCAAAGCATGTGGGATCTTAGCTATGCTACCAGGGATTGAACCCATGCCCCCTGCAGTGGAAGTGCAGATTCTTAACCCCTGGACCATCAGGAAAGTCCCACTTATTACTGTTGATATTATCTTTGATCACCTGGCTGAGGTAGTAGATATTTATTTTATACTTTGAGTGATAATCCAATACTACTTTATGTTACCGCTGAAAATCTTCAGGTTTGGCCATTGGTTCCTATGTCCTTTTTTTAATGAATACTTTTTAAAATTTTTGTTTAATTTTTATTGGACTTCCCTAGTGGCTCAGAAGGTAAAGAATCCGCCTGCAATGTGGGAGACCTGGGTTCAATCCCTGAGTTGGGAAGATCCCCTGGAGGAGGGCATGGCATCCCACTCCAGTATTCTTGCCTGGAAAATCCCCATGGTCAGAGGAACCTGGCAAGCTACAGTCCATGGAGTCACAAAGAGTCAGACAGGACTGAGTGACTAAGCGCTATTGAAGTACAGTTGATTTGCAATATCATGTTAGTTTTAGGCATACAACAAAGGGATTCAGTTATATATATATTATATCATGTATATTTCTCAAGAAAATCTATTCCATTATAGTTTGTTACAAGATATTGAATATAGTTTCCTGTGCAATATACCATAAATCCTTGTTGTTCCTGTGTCCCTTTGATGTACCTCCATCCAGGTAGGTTTTCTTTTTTTCCAATTATTTTCTTACTTTCTGCACTATAAGATGTTTCAGGTTCACCTTGTATGTTTCCTTCCCCAGTTCTAGAGTCAGCCATTTCTCCAAGGAGCCCTGGTTCCTTTTTGTGGGGAATGACATAAGAAACCAAGTCCTCGGCACTAGGTATACTCCTAGGGCAAGCATATTTATTTTTCTAGGTAAAATAGCGATGTCTACAGACTTTTTTATTCAAAATGAACATTATTTAATTCAAAATCTCTGTCACTGAGTCTGAAAGACAAATGCATATTTCAAAAATTTATTTTTTACTGAATTGGGAAAACAACATTGAAATCTAAATATCTTTGAGAGGCAAATTTTTCATCTTTTAGAGCTTACATACATAAAACATTTTAGATTTCACAGAATAGCATCATGAGATCCTGCCAAGTAAATGCCATCACTTTCATTCTGTGAATGAGGAAACTGAGGCTGAGAGAAGCGATGTGACTCTTTACCAGGGTCACAGAGCTGAGCTGAAGCTAGGATTAGTTTATTCCCCATTTTCTATTTGCTGCGCCCCACAGGACCAAGGACTGAACCCAGGTCCTTGGTAATGAAAGCACAGAGTCCTAACCATTGAACCACCAGGGAATTGCCCTGGTGGCTCAGACGGTAAAGAATCTGCCTACAATGCAGGAGACCTGGGTTCGATCCCGGGTCAGGAAGATCTCTAGGTGAAGGGCATGGCAACCCACTGCAGTATTCTTGCCTGGATAATTCCAGAGGAGCCTGGCAGGCTACAGTCCACTGGGTCGTAAAGAGTCGGATATGACTGAACAACTAATGCTTTCACATTCACATTTCATTTAAAGCAACATTTTTTGTGCAGAGATTTTAGCAAAGAACTGGGAAATAGAAAGATGCATAATTTACAGCCCCACCCCTTTATTTCCTAGAACCTCTTTCTCCAGTATAATCTCCAGATTTTGCTGGAAATTTAGTCTCTTCAGTGTGTGAATAGAACATGTTCTCCCAGGTGAAGCAGGTTCTGAGACTTCCCTCTGGACCATTCCCCCTCATCATCAATACCCCTGCAGTGTATAGCAGAAATTAGTTCTTAGGCTGTTTCCTAAAGCCAAGTTAGGGGCTCAGGTTTAAGTGCCATCCGACCAGGCAGGTCTTGCAAATGAGCAGAGGAATCTACAGTAAGAGGGTCTTGGTGGATAGTGGCTGACCATCCACCTGGCCTGCATCACCAGGAGGAGGGCAGCCACCACTCACCGGATTGTTGACAAGTAGGCTGTGGACCCAGAGTTGCCACATCATTCCAATTTTTCAAAGAATACAGAAAAGCCCTTAGCAGTCAGTAGAGGCTGATTTTAGTTTTCAGGCTACCTGAGTTTTGGTTTTGTGCTAGCATTTGCTCAGGCTTTCCTGGTGGCTCAGTGGTAAAGAACTTGTCTGCCAATGTGGAAGTCACAGGTTCGATCCCTGGGTCGGGAAGATCCCCTGGAAATGGCCACCCACTCCAGTATCCTTGCCTGGGAAATCCCACGGACAGAGTAGCCTGGTGGGCTACAGTCCACGGGGTCAGAAAGATTCAGACACAATTGAAGTGACTTTGTACACACACATTTTGTTCTTTACTCTGCCAGTCGTCAGGGATGCTATGATGACTGAAATACATCAGGTTCAGTTCAGTTCAGTTCAGTTCAGTCGTTCAGTCGTGTCCGACTCTCCGCGACCCCATGAATCACGGCACGCCAGGCCTCCCTGTCCATCACCAACTCCCGGAGTTCACTCAAACTCATGTCCACAGAGTCGGTGATACCATCCAGCCATCTCATTCTCGGTCATCCCCTTCTCCTCCCGCCCCCAACCTTTCCCAGCATCAGAGTCTTTTCCAGTGAGTCAACTCGTCGCATGAGATGGCCAAAGTATTGCAGTTTCATCTTTAGCATCAGTCCTTCCAACGAACACCCAGGATCGATCTCCCTTAGAATGGACTGGTTGAATCTCCTTGCGGTACAAGGGACTCTCAAGAGTCTTCTCCAACACCACAGTTCAAAAGCATCGATTCTTCGGCGATCAGCTTTCTTCACAGTCCAACTCTCACATCCATACATGACCACGGGAAAGACCATAGCCTTGACTAGACATCAGGTTACTTCTAGCTTAGTAAATCATCAGAGGTGAGTCAGGTGGGAAGATCATAGAGTCACAGGAAGGATTTATTTATTTATTGCCTCCGCATCATGTGAGATCCTAGTTTCCTGGCCAGGGATCGAACCCACACCCCCTGCATTGGAAGCATGAAGTCTTAACCACTGGACCACCAGGGAAGTCCCCACAGGAAGAATTTAAAAGAACACTATTTGGAGACTCAGACACCTTAGAGTAATGGCATCCAGATAGCTTCTTTGTGCTTTCCTGTCTTGTGTAAATTCCAGCAGAGGTCACATGCATGTGTGGGTGCTTAATAAATGCTCTTTGAAGGTGATGATAATGAACTGAGATATGGAAAATCTGAAAACACTCTCTAGGAATGTGGCTTAGGGCGTGAAACTCTTTAGAAAGATTCCCTGTGAGAAAAGGCTAAAGGAATTGGGGTTACTAATACCATATCACAGAGAAAAGAAGGTTAAGGAGAATTTAATAGCCATCTTCAAATATCTAAAGGGATGTGGCTCATGTGTTTTAAACATCAGTTCTTGTCTACTAAGGACAGGACATGAGGGAATTATCTTAAATGGGAGCAGGAGGGACTTAGGTTAGATATCGACGGGGCGACAAGCCAGCTGAAGAATTGTGAGATGCCAGACAGGGACATGATTTAGAGAAAGGACATGGTTATTTTAGGAACAGGGGTTGCTCATTATTATTAGGATAAGTGTAGAGCCTGGGGCCTCCAAGTCAGCCAGGTGCTAGTTATGAGATCTTGAGACAGTGACTTCACCTCCTTGAGGTTCAGTTTCCTCATTTGTTAAAAGGGGATAAGAACAATATCTATTTATTGGATTGTTGTGAGGATTACATTAGATTAAGTCTAATGGCTTTATTGGGCTTCCCTGATGGCTCAGCAGTAATCTGCCTTCAATACAGGAGACTCGGGTTCAATCCCCAGGGTTGGAAAGATCCCCTGAAGAAGGAAATAGCAACCCCCTCCAGTATTCTTGCCTGGGAAAATCCCATGGTGTCACAGGGGAGCCTGGTGGGCTACAGTCCATGGGGTCGCAAAAGAGCTGGACATGACTTAGCAACTAAACAACATCAACAATGACTTGATAAGCCATTAGATATATCGGCGTCAGGCACAGAACAAGGCTCAACCAATGAGGGATGCCATTCATTGCAATTCATCTATTAAGGTCCTATACATGGAAAAAAATAAAACAAATAAACAACTCCCCCCACTACAGAAAACACTCTGCCCATAAATATAATCTCTCTTTCCAGAAGCATTAAACAAGCAAATACTGCTGGGTGTTGTGGGGCTTACAGTCTCATTGAAAACACCCGATGTGAACATTCAGAAAGTGAAATAAATATAAGATTAAGATAACAGAGTCAGCAGAGGGAAGCAGTTAAGAGCTAGGAGTATGGGAAATGCATTAGTCCTTAGGACAGTGTCTGGCACCTTAGGAATTGTTTCCCTTGATAGATCAAAACCACAGTGCAAGCTAAAGGTCAATTTTTAAATGAAAGGTTGAAAAAAAAACCTATGGAGTTCTCAAGTGGGAGAAACTGCTCCAAAATAGCATGGGTCAAACAAACAAATGGATAAGATTGAATGCACTAATGTGTAAATGTTTTTGATCAGAAGGATCTTGGTTGTTTTAATCAAATGATCAATTATCCACTATTTGGATGTCCTAAACTTTATGGCTGGATGGCATCACCGACTCGATGGACATGAGTTTGAGTGAACTCCGGGAGTTGGTGATGGACAGGGAGGCCTGGCGTGCTGTGATTCATGGGGTTGCAAAGAGTCAGACATGACTGAGCGACTGAACTGAACTGAACTGAAACTTTTATTCTTAAAACATTTGCAGGCACTGCTGTGAATATCCTACTTGTCAACTTTCAAAGAAAAAAAGTTATCTGCTTCTGATATTTTGAATACACTCAAGAAACAGTTTTCTACATTGATTGTATTCTATGAACTTTACTTCATAGCAATTATAACTCCTGCAGCGCATTTAACTTACTAATATTTATTGAAATATTTTCAGCTGCAAAAACATTTTATGTTCACTATTATTTATTAATGCTCTGTTTTAAAATATTACACATAAAATTTATTCCAGTGCACATTAGTAAATAAATTATGCTTGTAATTTCTAATGCATTTTTAATTATAAATTTATCCATGTCTACCTTTATTTATGATAGTGGTGTCTCAGTGTTGAACATACTGTATATTAATGGAGACACTGTTAATTATGCATTCTTAGAAGTTGCATTCGACAAAACATACGAGTCTGTTTTTTTACATCCTAAGTCCTGTTAACATCATTAATTTAGAAGTTGGAACTCACAGCACTAGCTAACCTTTAAAGCAAGAAAATATGCTAGTAGAAACTGGTTATAGAGCCTGGATTTGGGGAGGGACTGCATTTATCTATAAATGTACCCAGAGAGATACTAAATAGTACCAGCCAGATGTTTCATTTTCATTCTAAGTATCTAAAAAAGGACACCAGAAATAATATTCAGCACAAAAAGACAATAGAACAAAGCTCAGGGACTCTCTGCAAGCACCCAGAACAGATCTATGCTTAAATAGTGTCTGCCGAGTGTAATGTTTAAGATTTTCTGGTTGGTTAATTTTGTGCTTCTCTTCCACCTACCCAACTCACCTTATTATGAGCAATATATTTGCTTTAAAAAATTCTTCACAATGAAATGTTATTTTAATTTGAAAAAACACTATATTGTTCTGAAATCATCAATTTCTTGGAGGCTCCTTTCAAATAGTTTGAATAGATTTTTGACACCTAATTTACTGTTGTCTTGAAAGTACTTTGTAACATAACAGTAAAAATGCCTGTTTTCCCTATGGGAGGAAAAAATATATTTCAAAAGGAGAAGAAACTAAAATTGGGAAAACAGAAAGGAAGCATAGTCACACATACACAATATGAAGAACACACATTTGCAAAGAAACTAGAAGGTGCCTCCCTTTGCCCACAGCACTGGCAGGGCTTGAAAGAGTGTTCCTTTCATCTTATCATGTTCAATCTCAGCTTGTTGTCATAGATTTGGCAAAGTCGTATTTTCCACACACAAATTCTGCTTAACAACAAAAGATTTCCAGTTGCTTCCTGTGTATGTTTTGAGTACCTTTTCATTTAACATGCATTTTACCAAGTGTTTATGGTGTTTTAAGCTTTAAACATATTAGAGAGAGAGCAACATGTTCCTTTGCTTATGGCCTGTCAGGGAGACAGTTGTGTATTGAAAGAATAACAGAAAATGTGATAAATCTTGAACACAGAAAATGAAGCTTTTCGTCTGACCTGTGAGCAAGAAGTATTCTTAGAAAACTTTCTAGAGTAGGAGAAACAGTATGTGAATTTGATTTTCATTCTTGGTTTTCAAGAATGAATAGAGAGACTTTCTTAGTGGTCCAGTGGTTAAGAATCCACCTGCCAATGCAGGGGACACAGGTTCGATCCCGAGTCCAGGAAGATTCCACAGGTCTCAGGGCAACTAAGCCCGTACATCACAATTACTGAAGCCTGAGCACACTAGAGGCCATGTTTCACAAGAGAAGCCACTGCAATGAGAAGCCCACACACAGACATTAGAGAGTAGTCCTTACTCTCCATAACTAGAGAAAGCCTGCACGCAGCAACAAAGACCCAGCATAGGCAAATAAATAAAGAAATATTTCTGAAAGATACCATTTTTTAAAAAGAATGAATAGAATATACTTGGGAATTTCCTTTAGCAAGGATTCAATGCTTTCACTGTCAGGGCCTGGGTTTGATCCCTGGTTGTGAAACTAAGATCCTATAAGTCTAGTGGTATGGCCAAACACACTCACACACACACTTAATGGTTAGAATTGTTAAAATGGCACACATATATTTAATAAAAACATTTTTATAAAAGCACATTGGGATTTATCCTTTAAGAATCCCACCACTCTGTTATGTAGAAACCCAAAATAGCCCATGAACAGTATGAAAAGGCAAAAAGTTAGGACAGTGAAAGATGAACTCCCCAGGTCAGTAGGTGCCCAATATGCTACTGGAGATCAGTGGAGAAATAACTCCAGAAAGAATAAAAGGATGGAGCCAAAGCAAAAACAACACCCAGTTGTGGATGTGACTGGTGATAGAAGTAAGGTCCAATGCTGTAAAGAGCAATATTGCATAGGAACCTGGAATGTTAGGTCCATGAATCAAGGCAAATTGAAAGTGGTCAAACAGGAGATGGCAAGAGTGAACGTCGACATTCTAGGAATCAGCGAACTAAAATGGACTGGAATGGGTGAATTTAACTCAGATGACCATTACATCTACTACTGTGGGCAGGAATCCCTTAGAAGAAAAAGAGTAGACATCATGGTCAAAAAGAGCTCAAAATGCAGTACTTGGATGCAATCTCAAAAACAAGAGAACAATCTCTGTTTGTTTCTAAGGCAAATCATTCAATATCATGGTAATCCAAGTTTATGCCCCGACCAGTAACGCAGAAGAAGCTAAAGTTGAAGGGTTCTATGAAGATCTACAAGACCTTCTAGAACTAACACAAAGGAAAGATGTCATTTTCATCATAGGAGACTGGAATGCAAAAGTAGGAAGTCAGAAAACACCTGGAGTAACAGGCAAATTTGGCCTTGGAGTACAGATTGAAGCAGGGCAAAGGCTAATAGAGTTTTGTCAAGAGAATGCACTGGTCATAGCAAACACCCTCTTCCAATAACACAAGAGAAGACTCTACACATGGACATCATCAGATGGTCAACACCGAAATCAGATTGATTATATTCTTTGCAGCCAAAGATGGAGAAGCTCTATACAGTCAGTAAAAACAAGACCAGGAGCTGACTGTGGCTCAGATCATGAACTTTTTATTGCCAAATTCAGACTTAAATTGAAGAAAGTAGGGAAAACCACTAGACCATTCAGGTATGACCTAAATCAAATCCCTTATGATTATACAGTGGAAGTAAGAAATAGATTCTTAAGGAGGTTCATGGCATTGTACAGGAGACAGGGATCAAGACCATCCCCAAGAAAAAGAAATGCAAAAAAGCAAAATGACTGTCAAAGGAGGCCTTACAAATAATTGTGAAAAAAAGAGAAGCGAAAAGCAAAGGAGAAGAGGAAATACATACCCATCTGAATGCAGAGTTCCAAAGAATAGCAAGGAGAGATAAGAAAGCCTTCCTCAGTGATCAGTGCAAAGAAATAAAGGAAAACAATACAATGGGAAAAACTAGAGATCTCTTCAAGAAAATTAGAGACACCAAGGGAACATTTCATGCAAAGATGGGCTCAATAAAGGACAGAAATGGTATGAACCTAACAGAAGCAGAAGATATTAAGAAGAGGTGGCAAGTACAAAAAAGATATTCACAACCCAGATAATCATGATGGTGTGATCACTCACCTAGAACCAGACATCCTGGAGTGCAAAGTCAAGAGGGCCTTAGAAAGCATCACTACGAACAAAGTTAGCAGAGGTGATGGAATTCCAGTTGAGCTATTTCAAATCCTAAAAGATGATGCTGTGAAAGTGCTGCACTCAATATGCCAGAATATTTGGAAAACTCAGCAGTGGCTACAGGACTGGAAAATGTCCGTTTTCATTCCAATCCCAAAGGAAGACAATGCCAAAGAATGCTCAAACTACCGTACAATTGCTCTCACACGCTAGTAAAGTCATGCTCAAAATTCTCCAAGCCAGGCTTTAGCAATACGTGAACCATGAACTTCTAGATGTTCAAGCTGGTTTTAGAAAAGGCAGAAGAACCAGAGATCAAATTGCCAACATCCCCTGGATCATGGAAAAAGCAAGAGAGTTCCATAAAAACATCTATTTCTGCTTCATTGACTATGCCAAAGCCTTTGACTGTGTGGATCACAATAAACTGTGGAACATTCTGAAAGAGATGGGAATACCAGACTACCTGACCTGCCTTTTGAGAAACCCATATGCAGGTCAGGAAGTGACAGAACTGGACATGGAACAACAGACTGGTTTTAAATAGGAAAAGGAGTACGTCAAGGCTGTATATTGTCACCCTGTTTATTTAACTTATATGCAGAGTACATCATGAGAAACACAAGGCTGGAAGAAGCACAAGCTGGAATCAAGATTGCTGGGAGAAATATCAATAACCTCAGATATGCAGATGACACCACCCTTATGGCAGAAAGTGAAGAGGAACTCAAAAGCCTCTTGATGAAAGTGAAAGAGGAGAGTGAAAAGGTTGGCTTGAAGCTCAACATTCAGAAAACAAAGATCATGGCATCTGGTCCCATCACTTCATGGGAAATAGATGGGAAAACAGTGGAAACAGTGTCAGACTTTATTTTTTTGGGCTCCAAAATCACTGCAGATGCTGATTGCAGCCATGAAATTAAAAGACGCTTCCTCCTTGGAAGGAAAGTTATGACCAACCTGGATAGCATACTAAAAAGCAGAGACATTACTTTGCCAACCAAGGTCTGTCTAGTCAAGGCTATAGTTTTTCCAGTGGTCATGTATGGATGTGAGAGTTGGACTGTGAAGAAAGCTGAGCACCGAAGAACTGATGCTTTTGAACTGCGGTGCTGGAGAAGGCTCTTGAGAGTCCCTTGGACTGCAAGGAGATCCAAGCATTCCATCCTAAAGGAGATCAGTCCTGGATGTTCATTGGAAGGACTGATGCTGAAGCTGAAACTCCAATACTTTGGCCACCTCATACAAAGAGTTGACTCACTGGAAAAGACCCTGATGCTGGGAGGGATTGGGGGCAGGAGGAGAGGGGGATGACAGAGAATGAGATGGCTAGATGGCATCACCGACTCAATGGACATGAGTTTGTGTGAACTCCGGGTGTTGGTGATGGACAGGGAGGCCTGGCGTGCTGCAATTTGTAGGGTCGCAAAGAGTCGGACACGACTGAGCGACTGAACGGAACTGAACTGACTGAACAATATTGTGATAGTTTCAGGTAAACAGTTAAGGGACTCAGCCATACATACACATGTATCCATTTTCCCCCAAATTTCCCTCCCATCCAGGCTTCCACATGACATTGAGCAGAGTTCCATGTGCTATGCAGTAGGTCCTTGTTAGCAGTGTGTACTTGTCCATATCTATTCCTTCCCGCCCCATCCTTCCCTCCAGCAACTATAGATTCCTTCCTAAGTCTATGAGTCTGTTTCTGTTTTGTAAGTAAGTTCATTTGCATCATTTTTTTTAGATTCCACATATAAAGGATGTCATCTGATATTTCTCCTTCTCTGTCTGATTTACTTCACTCAGTATGACAATCTCTAGGTCCATTCATGTTACTGCAAATGACATTTCATTCTTTTCATTGATTGAGTAATATTCCATTGTACCACATCTTCTTTATCCATTCCTCTGTTGATGGACATTTAAGTTGTTTCTACGTCTTGGCTAACGTAAATAGGGCTGCAATGAACGCAGGGGTGCATGTATCCTTTCAGATCATATTTTTCTCCAAATATATGCTCAGGAGTGGGATTGCAGGATCATATGGCAGCTCTATTTTTAGTTTTTACGAAACCTCCATACTGTCCTCTATAGTTCTGTGCCTTTTGTTTTAAGCATTCTTAAAAGCTGAGATCTTAAACTCCTTGACCCCATCACACCTGTCTGGGCAAAGGTCCTCCTGGGATTAACCCAACTGCTCACTTTTTGCAAGAAGGCACTGGCAACCCATTCCAGTACTCTCGCCTGGAAAATCCCATGGACGGAGGAGCCTGGTAGGCTGCAGTCCATGTGGTCGCTAAGAGTTGGACACAACTTCACTTTCACTTTTCACTTTCATGTATTGGAGAAGGAAATGGCAACCCACTCCAGTATTCTTGCCTAGAGAATCCCAGGGATGGGGGAGCCTGGTGGGCTGCTGTCTATGGGGTCACACAGAGTCAGACATGACTGAAGCGACTTAGCAACAGCAGCAGCAGCTCACTTTTTGTGTGTCTGTCTCTTAACTATTCAAGCTAACTATAGAAAAATCACACAGCCATTATATTAGTATCACCATAAATCAAGAGTCTCCACTCAATGGGATCCCCAATGTTCCTTAAATCTTACCATATTTCTCTGCTCTCCAACTTGCTACAGTGACTATTTCCAATTCATAGTCAAACTTAACTGTAAGCTTCTTCAGGGTAAAGGCCCTGTCTGACTTTTTCACCACTAAATCGCCAGAACCTAGGACAGGCTTAATACACAGGCATTCAATAAGTACCTCTTTAGCGACTGGCATGTAGTAATAATGGTAAGCATTTTATGCAAGTATAAGTAAAAGTTAGCTACATGCCTTTTCTTCGTGAGCTGTATGTATTAGATCATTTAATTCTCACAAACTGCCCCTACCCCACCCCCGCACCTGTGAGGTTAATTAGGACTTTTGTCATTCCCATTTTATAGATAAGGAAATTTAGAGAGAATGCTTAGAAAAATGAAGTCATAAAACTTATAAGTGGTAGAACCTATAGAGAAAATGATTAGTTGGTCCAGTTGAGTTTTAAACAATCAGACAGCTATGCTTCTATAGTTTTGTGCCTTTTGTTTTAAGCATTCTTAAAAGTTGAGATCTTAAACTCCTTGACCTCATCACACCTGTCTGGCCAAAGGTCTTCCTGGGATTAACCCAACAGCTCACTTTTTGGGAGAAGGCACTGGCAACCCATTCCGGTACTCTCGCCTGGAAAATCCCATGGACGGAGGAGGTCAAGAGACAAGTGAAAATGAAGTTTCATATTTAGAGGGGACAGAAAGCCTGGTAGACCTCACAATACAGAATATCCAATCTTGTTCAAACCCTGGCTTTGTCAGAGCACCTCCAACAGGCCCCTGATGAAACTGTGGTGATGTGAGTGCAGAAAACACATTTGGGCAGTGAGGTGCATATTTTTTCTCCATATGAGACAAGATATGTATCACACGTTTGAATGCTGCTGCTGCTGCTAAGTCACTTCAGTCGTGTCCGACTCTGTGTGACCCCATAGACGGAAGCCCACCAGGCTCCCCCGTCCCTGGGATTCTCCAGGCAGGAACACTGGAGTGGGTTGCCATTTCCTTCTCCAACGTTTGAATAGATGGGGGTATATCCACGGTGTATTTGCTGGTAACTGTAATATTGGGGAAGGTCCCCTGGCATAAGGGGCTTGCCAGGTGGGAGTGGTAAAGAATCTGCCTGCCAGTGCAGGAGAAGCATGTTGGATCTCTGGGTTGGGAAGATTCCCTGGTGGAGGAAACAGCAACCCACTACATTCCCCTTGCCTGGAAAATCCCACAGACAGAGGAGCCTAGCGGGCTGCAGTCCTTGGGATCACAGAGTCTGACATGACTGAGCAGTGCATGCATGCCCTCTAAGGTGCCCCCGAGGTGAAATTCAGACTTGTTTTTTTCTTTCTTTTGCTAAGGTGCATTTTTAAGGGAGACATTCCAGATCATCTCTCAGATAGGAGAGGTATCATATCATTGCACTGCTTTTCCCTTAGTAGTAGCGTCCCCACCAATTCCCTGAAGACAGAACGACAGGTAACAATGAGTTCCTGTTTGGGGCGGGTCCACACATCTCAGGGAACTCCCTGAATTCCTGGGATGATAATTACCTTCATTTTACAGAAAATAAGAATAATGACTAACATTTACCAAGTTTATTAAGTGTCGGGGGCACTGTGCCAAGTGTTTTTAGAGCATCATCCCACTCGATTCTCACAGCAGTACTCTAAATTTGGAACTACTCGATGGATGGGTCAGAGAAGGGAGTGTTTTGTCCTAGGATACACAGAAGGTTAGAGCGGGCATTTGAACCAACTTTTTCTGATTCAAGAGACTAAGCTCCTCATCGCTCATTTCTGGAAGAACTGAGGGCTTTTCTCCGTGGACGTGGGGAGAGAGGAGGAGACTCGACGGAGAAGGCTGACGTGAATTTCTAAACAACGCAAACCTAGAGGTCTCTGTGTTTTGCCAGTATCCCAGCTAATCTCTGACCCAGGCCTTGCCTGGGGGCGGGGAAGTGGTGCGCGTGCGCAGGGCCACCCGTTCGGCCCCGCCTCCCGGGAGGGCTTCCCACCTCGCTCTCGGCTCTGGGGCTTGCGCACTACGTCCCCAGCCAACGGCTGCTTCCCTGTCGGGGACTTCCGGTGCGCGGGGTGCGGTTCCGGGTCGTGGCGCGGCTCCGGGCAACAGGGCTGCTGCTCGGCCGGCCAGCGGCAGCGAGCGGCGGGGGTATGAGGGCGAGCCCGGAAAGCGGCTGCTGAGCCGGCCGGGAGGAGCGCCAGCCCCTGAGGATTCCGAGAGTGCGGAGCTGGGGCAGGGACCGGGGGGCGCAGGGGAGCCGGGCCCTCCCCCCCAGGAACGTGTCCCAGGGCCATTCCGGCCCGTAGTGTGGCAGCAGCTTCAGGTAAAGGTTGCCCCAGCCGTTAGCTCCATCGCTCACACCCTCGCCAGCCCACCGAAGGAGCCTGGCTTCCCTCCTCACTTCTCTGCGCTCCCCGCCGCCCGGCGGACAGCCTGTCTGGCCCTTGCTCCAGTATCCAGTGAGCATCCGTTTCCTGACCCTTTCCAGAACTGAAGGCTGTTATGAACTTGACAGCTTGGGCGTGTGATTTGGGGGAGGAGAAGCTAGTGGATTCGGTAGTATTGGGGTTTGGGGAGGGTACTGTTGACTGACAGTTTCTGGTTCTACAGTTTCATAACATGAAAATAAGGTTTTTAAAAGCATTGCTTGTGCGTTCCCCGTCTAACGCCCCTTACCTCCATTGCCCCAAAGGAGTAAAACAGCCTTGCAAAACTGTTTTTTTTTTTTTTAATAGGCAGAGTGCTGCTGGAATTTTGATTCAGCCTTTTGTTTATGGGAGTGGCATAGAGTCTTCTAGATCTGTTTAAGGCTGTAAAAGAAAATATCACTGTAGTTTAAACAGAAGCATTACTTTAAACGGAGACCCAAAAGTTGACTCAGAGATTGGCGCAATTTTCATTCTGAATGAAGTGGTTTTTGAAGCCTGTCACAATCCTTGGCACTGTGCAAAAGCATCGTGTTGTAAACCAAAAGCAGCAAAGTTAAAAACTTCCCCAGGTGTGAACGGTCAAATGGAGACAGGTGTTTACACACATCAGTTAAAGTAAAGTCAACATTCTTACTCTGTTTTGACAAGCGGAGGGGTTGGATTCCTAATTTAAAGCAACAGGGAAAGGAGGTACCGTGTTCTATTCTTCATATTCTGTGAGTTCACACAAGATGCTCCATAAATGCTGGAAGGGTTGTTGATGAAGGATTGATACTTGTTTTCATCTTGTTCAGTTTACACACTTGTAGGCTTGTTGGGGCCTGTGAGACTTGCTGGTGGCTCCTTTCCCATTCAGATTTATGCTCATACTTACTTTCATCTACTGTAATGCTGGAGGGTACTCAGATTCCTGATCTGGTTTCTGATCTGGCTCCTGGCTAACTTCCCAGCTAAGCTTCAAAAGGCCCCTTACCCTGATTCTTTAGATAAGTAGGACCTGGAATGAACTTTGTCTTTTCCTTTGTTTAGCACTTTCTTTCTGCCTAGATTTCTCCTTTTTTGTTTCCACATATTGGTGTTACCCAGGGCCCACCTGAAATTGGCCTTGCCTCAACCAGTTCAGGACAACCTCAGCTAGAAATGGTTTCTTTTCTAGAATCCTTTAAACGCTCCTTATTCTATGGGCTTGGCCACAAAGTTTGGGTTTTCGTACCATCTTCCAGAAAAACCTGAATGAGCTTTTTGGCCAATTCAGTTGATTCACTTAGCAAACATTTATTGAGTATGGGTATATACCAGGTCATCTGATGTGAACAGCTGACTCATTGCAAAAGTCCCTGATGCTGGGAAAGATTGAGGGCAGAAGAGGGTGTCAGAGGATGAGATGGCTTGGATGGCATCACTGATGCAGTGGACATGAACTTGGGCAAACTATGGGTGATTGTGAGGGACAGAGAGGCCTGGCATGCTGCAGTTCATAGGGTCGCAAAGAGTCAGACACAACTGGGCGACTGAAAAACAACAACATATACCAGCTCTCATGCTAAACAGTATAGGGATAAACAAGACTCAGTTCTTGCCTGCTCAATTTAGTGAAAAAGATAAGGAAATAATTCTGAAAGAGTGGTATGTACACTGGGTTGGAGTTCTTTTCGGTGATGCAGTGGTGGTACAGGAGGGGAAGAGGTCATCCACTTTTGAGGCATGTGTAATGACCTGATAAGGCTTCACAATGTGGGGTAAACGGAGCTTTATTATTTATTATATTGGAGAAATTAGGTTTCTCTTGTTTAATTATTTTTACTTCAATTCACTGATTAGGAGGGCTCAGGATAAATTACACATCTGATATGAGACGGAACCAGGATCCAAACCCATGTGTGTCTTATGCCTATATCTGTGCCTTTTATATGTTTTTTCTTTTCTCACACCATAGCTCTCTGTATGCAAATACATATTGAAGAAACTATTCAGAGAAAAAAATACGGGTCAAAATGAATGGTGCGGATAGTTCTTTAAATGTAGAGAAGACCATAATATTCCAAGGCAAGATGGTAGTATGTAGGTCAGCTCAGCTTTGAGTATGAGTGGACCAGACATTCTGTAGAGAATAGCCATGGACTCTGACTTCAATTCTTGGTCCCTCCTCTTAATAGCTATGTGACCTTTTCTTAATTCTTAACATTATTTCTTTCAAGTATAGTTTGGGATAGAGAATGATATAGACTTCACAGAGTAATGTGAGCTGATGTGGATAAAGTGCCTGATATGTGGCAAGGTTCCCTGAGATGGTAGCTGTTAAGATGTAAAGGTGCAGTGCCTGTGGCATGGTTTTAAGAGTAGTGAGTAGACTAGCCTGAATAAAGCAAGCCGTTGCTTCTTTGAGTGGGGATGTGTGTGTATGTGTTAGTCACTCAGTTGTGTATGACTCTCTGTGACCCCATGGACTGTAGTCCACCAGGCTTCTCTGTCCATGGAATTCTCCAGGCAAGAATACTGGAGTGGGTTGCCATTCCCTTCTCCAGGGCATCTTCCCGACCCAGGGATCTAACCTGGGTCTCATGCATTAACAGGCGATTCTTTACTGTCTGAGCCACCAGGGAATACTGGGCAGTAAAGTTGGAGGACCAGTACAGGGTCAGAGTCAGGGCTTGTATGTCAGGCAAGAGAGGTCAGTTCCAGTTTCTGCTCATTACCTTTCTTGTTAAGAAATATCTTGAACATCTGTGATTCATTCAGCAGTGCCAGGGAAAATGTTAGACCCAGAGAAAAGGAATATAACCAGGTCCCCACCCTGAGGGTGTTTCCTTTCCCATGGGGGAGAGGGGGAGGGAGGGAGGGAGGGTATGTGTGTGTGTGTGTGTGGTGTGTGTGTGTTTGAGGGGAGGGAGGGAGGGAGGGTGTGTGTGTGTGGTGTGTGTGTGTGTGAGGGGTGTGTGTGTGGTGTGTGTGTGTGTACCAGCATTATGTTAAATGCATTATCTCAGTTATTCCTCTACAAGATGGTATTATAAGTATTCTGATGTTGCGCACAGAGAGGTTAAATGAATTCCTTTAGTTTATGGAGTTGATGGAGCTGAGAGTAGAGGGGATTATCTGCTAGACTTTGGTAACTCTCCCTTTTAGAACTATGCCACATTCTCTCTTCTTTATGATGTGGATGACTTCAAAGAGAAGCCAGCCCTTGAACCCTAGCTTCAGTGTGCTCGTCACTGCCCTGGGCAGTAGGAATAATGGGGAACGAACATGATTTCTACAACTCAAGGAGCTCGTTACCTTATCTGTCATGTTTGGTATATATATTTAAGTGAGATGTCTGTTTTGCTTGTTGACTCATAACTGAAGACTTTAGAAACTGTTGCAGTTCAGTGGATTGTATGTGCTTCATCTGAGAGAATTTGCTGTAAATCTGTTATTCTGATTGTTGTTATTCAGTCACTTAGTCGTGTCCGACTCTTTGCGACCCCATGAATGGCAGCACACCAGGCTTTCCTGTCCTTTACTATCTTCTAGAGTTTTCTCAAACTCATGACCATTAAGTTAGTGATGCCAACCATCTCATCCTGTCACCCACTTCTCCTCCTGCCCTCAATCTTTCCCAGCATCAGGGTCTTTTCCAACGAATCAGCTCTTTGCATCATGTGACCAAAGTATTGGAACTTCCGCATCAGTCCTTCCAATAAATATTCAGAGTTGATTTCCTTTAGGATTGACTGGTTTGATCTCCTTGCTGTTCAAGGGACTCACAAGAGTCTCCTCCAACACCACAGTTCAAAAGCATCAATTCTTTAGCACTCGGCCTTCTTTATGGTCCTCTCTCACATCCGCACTTGACTACTGGAAAAATCATAGCTTTGACTATATGAACCCTTGTCGGCAACATGACATCTCTACTTTTTAATACGCTATCTAGGTTTGTCATAGCTTTCCTTCTAAGGAGCAAGTGCCTTTTAATTTCATGGTTGCAGTCACTATTCGCAGTGATTTTAGAGCCCAAGAAGATAAAAGTCTGTCACTGTTCCCATTTTTCCCCCATCTATTTGCCATGAAGTGATGGGACCAGATGCCATGATCTTAGTTTTTTGAATGTTGAGTTTTAACTTGACCCTGTGTTTTCTGTGAGTTTGAAGTTTTTCAGAAGTTTTGACTGCAAAGATAGCACATTTCAGCTTGTGTTAAATTTAAAATAACTGAGTGCTTATAGTCATTGTTAGACGTTTTTGTGTACCTTATTTTCTTCAATCTTCATGATTCTGTGGATTTGTTAATTTAGTTCTCTTTTTTTTTTTTCAAATTTTTATTTATTATTTATTTTTGTCTGAGCTGGGTGTTTGTTGCTGCACGGACTTTCTTCAGTTGCCATGAGGGGGTCTACTTTCTACTTGTGATGCTCAGACTTCTCATTGTGGTGGCTTCTCTTGTTGCAGAACATGGGCTCCAGAGTACTTGGACTCAGTAGTTGTGGCACATGGGCCTAGTAGTCTTGTGGTATGTGGAATCTCCCCGACCAGGGATCAAACCCGTGTTTCCTGCATTGGCAGGCAGATTCTCAACTGCTGGTCCACCAGGGAAGTCCTAGTTCTCTTTTGAACTCTACCTCAGGAGTCTCCAAATCAGATGCCCATGATGTAACATAAAGAGTGGGACAGACCTTGTGAACTGGAGGGCACATGACCAGCAGTCTAAAAGCAGCAGTCACTACTCAGCTCCAGTTGCTTGTCACTGTGTGAGGAGGTCTGCCCAGTGTCCCTCGATCTTCCAGTTGTTTTCAAGAGGGATGCTGGAAGTCTGGATTTTAATGTATTTAGTTTAAAAACATTGCCATTAAAAAAATACCATATAGATCAAAACATACTTGTGGGCTGTGTACAGTCTTAGGCTGCCTGACTGTGAATCCTGACCTACCTGCTCACTGACATTTTGGTACCCACTGTTCAAAGCAGGAGGTCCAACACAATTGTGATCATTGATCAGAAATCTACTGGTACATTGCTGGAGTGAGGGGGTGTTGTATTGGAGTCATACTGCTATCTGGGAAAGTGGCAGGGTGAATACTTTTATTGTATAATCAGGCTAAATCAGGGATGGGGTTTGGATGAGATGATGATCTTGTAGTACTTTTGTGCCCTTAGCACTTTAAATGCTTCCAGGTCTCCCGTCTCTTTTGGTTCACATGAAGTGAACAAGGCAGGGTGGTTATCATAACCTCTGGAGATGAAGAACTTGGTGCCCAGTGATTTACAGTTTAGTAGGAAGTGCACTTGACTGAGAGGGACTTGAATTCTGAATGCTGGTATGCCAGTTACAGCCTTTTGATTTTGGTCAAGTCAAAAATCCTTGTATCTTTTTTCTCATCTGGATAATAATGAGGGAGCTCAACTGAAGTCTTGGTGAGGTCTTTTCAGGATGCTAAGCTTTCTGATTCTAATTGACATGCTTAAAGCTGCACAACTGATTACTGGCAGACCCCAGTGGAGAACAGTTCAAATCTAAAATGCTGCTTCTCTCTTGATGGCAGGTAGGGAGCAATTGTTCAGCTTTTCCCTCTGGTCTTTGTTCATTACTTCTGGGAAAGGACCTTGACAGGCCAGGTGCTCCCCACATGCATAGAGTCCTTTGTTGAATCTATATACACAAAATTGGAAGGAGGCAGTGAGACACCCAGTCTAGTGAGAGAAATATGGTCAGGGAGCTCCCAGCTCAAGAGTTTAATTTATTTTTAATACCCAGCTTCCACAAAGTGAAAATTGAAGAAATATTTGTCTTCTAGATACTTGTTTTCATTCATATTCTATCATATAAGGAAATAGCATAGAATATAAAAATGAAAAAAAATTCTGAGCAATCATTCAAAATTTATTAACTCTAGTTGGCAGCAGCCTAGGTATACTGAGGAAATAGATTTAATATAGGAAGCACAAAATTTGGATCCAAAGAAGAAAACAGCTTTAAGTAATTGAAAGTGAGAAAAATGGGAGCAGCCACTTCAACAACAAAACTTAAATTCCGGAAATAGCAAGAAGATATTAGAATAACTAGTGGAATTAAATTATGGTAATCGCTTATGAAAGAAATTGAATATTATGTCACACTTACCTCTAAATATATGCAGTGTTAGAGTCATATCCTATACTTGAGTATACTTTTATGAATATGCTTTTATTATTGATGCTGTCAAAATGGGCCAAATGTGTAAAACTTAAAAAAAAATCACATTGTTAGTTCCCTGTGGACTCATTTTAAGGTACTGTATTATAAATAAGTACTGTTTCAGCAGAGAAATTGGTAGAACATGGTTTGAAGGAATGGTTTTCTTTTTAAACAAATAACTTTTTAATCTGTGCTTTATTTGCTGACATACTGGAGGCTAACAAAGAGGAACTGAGATGCAGCCTTGAAACTTGAAACAGAGTGAGCTGGGGCTTTAGAGTCACACTCACCTGGATGTGAATATTGGCTCTTTCAGTTATTAGCTCTGTGACCCAGACAGTACTGCCACTCTCATATGGTACGTGGGCCGTTGCATATGAGGAGTAAGTACCTCTACCATGGTACTTTTGGAGGGACGTAGGTACAGCATTCAGGGGCACAAGCTATTCAGTTTAGTACAATGTAACAAGAAATGATTTTATGGAGTGGTTATAAAGGAATGAGACTTATTTTCTTGTCTGGATCATGAAATTAGTCTTGTTAATTTCTAGTTGTGCTTTGTGAATTAGCACGCCTATGAACCAAGCACTGTTGAGAAAAGGGTCTCAGTATGCTATTTTTAGGCTATTAAATGAATTGATCTGTTAAATCACAATAAACACCTCCAGTTGTTTATATTACCTTTTAGTGTGCCCATGACTGCCTTTTGAAGTTGTTAGAGCTAAGAGTATATTTTGTATTCCCTGCCCCCGTTTTACAAATGCTGAAACTGAAGCTTAGAGAAGTAAAGTGATTCAAGGTAGAGAGCTACTGATAATGCAAAGCTGTGCTCTGAACCTTTGGTTTTTTTTTTTTTTACTGTAAATACCACAGTGCTTTTGTCACTCTTCCATGCTGCTCTAGATTTGAATATTGGAACTGGCCCTTGTTTTGGGAGGGTCATCAACTCATTTTAAACTTACTGCCTGTAGAAAATTGTTGTTGATTATATTGTGGGAGTGTTTAGTTAGAAGTATACTCTTACGATTTGAAGTTTAAAGATTTAACAGAACTCTAATAATACTCATTGCTGGAAGAGGTTGGTAGTGAGATGATCACTCATATAACCAGTGGGAATAAAAATTGGTAAAACTTTTCTGGAAAATGCTTTGGAAGTATTATCACAAGCCTTTAAAGTCATATATGCCTTTTGAGTTTGTAGTCCCATTACTAAGAATCTTTGTTAAAGAAATAAGAAATGTAGAAAAGTATTCATGTTCAAAGATGTTCACTGTGGAAGTATTTATAATAGCAAAAATTAGAAACAACTGTAGTATTCAAAAAAGAGATAAGAGAAATTTTGGAAACAGCATGGATTGAAAATACGGTACAAGCATTTTAGATATTTTAGAAGAATTTTAGTGACATATTAGTATGCTCATATAATATGAAGTGAAAAAAGGATATAAAACTATGTAAAGTATGATCTCAATATCAAATATATAAAGAGAAAAAACAGGTGGTGAGATTATAGGTCTTTATACTTTTTCAGTTTTCCAAAATATTCTCTGATAAGCATAAATTGCTTTTCAGTAAAAAAAAAATCCTTTTAGTTTAACTTGTAATTGAGAAATACAAGTACTCTTGCACATCATTTTGGTCAAAAAAGTTTTCCCTAATGCAGGTGATCTGAAGTTGTAAATGGATCGTATTTTCAAGAAGTTAGTTTTAACCTCAGTTGTTTAATGATTAAAATATGGTTTCATCTCTTTTTTTTTTTTGGCTATACCGCACTGCTTCATGCAAGATCTTAGTTCCCTGACTAGGATGGAATCCGTGTGCCCTGCAGTGGAAGCACAGAATCTTAGCCACTGGACTGCCAGGGAAATCCCTGGTTTTCTGTATTTTGACATACAGAATATTGAAGTTCTCAGAGTTGCCTCCTCTCCTTCTCTAAACTGTCCTGAAAGAAGAGTCATGTTTGTGTGTGTAGCACCTGTGACCCAGTGCTATGCTCCCCTCTCTAGTGGCCAGTGGGACAGTGAGTAGCCGCGTGGCAGCTCTGTTTTTCCTGGAGGGCACATGCCTGTCTCCATAAGGCTGATTGTTGGCATATAGAACTTTTTTTGTGAGTTGAATATTTGTATCTTGGGAAGTGCATTTTTGGTATGGAAAATTATAAGTATGAATTTCTATTTCACTTTTAAAAATTTTGTAAGAAAAAAATTAAAGATCAAAGTTTGTTTGAATTTTAATTTTTCTGATAACAGTATTCAAGATGTATGAATATTAAAATGTCATGAAGAATTGTGCCTTTTACTCTTTTCTGATTATATACTTCATAATTGAAATGGCATAGTTTCAGCATGTACAGTTAAGCATGATGTCTAGTTGTTTTTTTAAAATATGTATGATAATTTTCCTAAATATACAAAAGCATGCAGAAAATTTAACAAAGTATTTTAGCGTATTTAAATTGGGAAAATACCAGGCAAGATGTTTCTTTTTGTAAACTGCTTCTGTCCAAAGCATTCTGTATATTATCAGAATGAAAAATGACAGCACTTTGTCATCTGTTCAAATTGATATTGCACTCTTTGCAATGACAGCTGAAAAGGCCCACAGGTGCCATATAAAGAGGTGACCATGTTGTCATATTTCATTTCGGCATCCCTCTGCAAAGCCATAATTACCTAATTAGGTTGTTAATTAGGAGATTAGCATTTCACTGTATTGATAGAATGCTCTTTACCAGCGTGGGGCTAGATACAGATTTGTCTACCCTAATTTATAATCTCTGCCTTTTTTGTACTTATTTATTTGCTTAAGATCCTGATGTGGGGCAATTCAGTTTACCTGAGAAACAGTTTGTTTACAAGCTAATGAAGCTTTGATTGCTGGATTAAAGTTGCTGAGTTAAAATATGAACAGAATTAAAAGGGTGGTCACATCCCCAAAATGATAATAAAAATTCCGAGTTAGTATAACTTGTGTTCTCCTTAGCATAGGGAACAAACACATGAGAAGAACTGAAGTGGTTGGTAAGAAGTCCAAAATATAAAAAGTGTGAAATGTGATAAGAGATTTATATATCCTAAACTAGGCAAAGGAAAGTAGTTATCTTTAATGACAAATCTCTGTCATTTATACTTGAGATATAAAACATGTTAAGTATTTCTAGTGTATTTCAGAAGCTGAAGCTTAGTTGATGTAGTAGTGTTAGTCGCTCAGTCGTGTCTGACTCTTTGCGACCCTGTGGACTGTAGCCAGCTAGGCTCCTCTGTCCATGGAATTCTCCAGGCAAGAATAATGGAGTGGGTGGCCATTTCCTTCTCCAAGTTGATGACTTCAGAACAAACATATTCGGTCTTCAGACTGCCTTAGATAGTCACCATGCAGGTTTATTTTGTTTGTACCTTCTGATCATTAGTCTGTGCTTTGGAACATTCTCTTCCCATGGTCTGTGCAGTCCTGAGTGCTTATGGAATTCGAAGTATTTCACAGTAACCTTCACTTGGTCAGCTATTTGGAGTAAGCTGTGTTTCTGTTAAGTGTGTGGACATTCTTTTTGCGTGGAGGGTAGAAGAGGGCTGGTTAAAAAAATATCCACTTGTTTTTACTCCAGTGCATGATTTGACAGTAATGTTTGTAATTTGCATTACATATACCTTATCACTCTTTCCAGTTAAGGAGATTTAAGCCCTAAAACTGAAAATCTTGTTAGGAGTACCATTCCCACTGAGGAGGTGGTAGTTTTCCTCCTTTTGATTGTGTTTGGTATTAGCTGTTTAAGTTGCAGAAAATGCGTGTGTGCTTAAGCCCTTTCCCCCATGGTGATTTTGAAAAATTGCATTTGATTGTATCTATAATTTTCTTCAAAATTAAAAAAAAATTGAAAGATATTTTTATATGAAGAAAATATATGTGAAGTCTTCCATTTAGTTAGTTAAGCTTTTTGCTTAATTGCAGTCATTCATTCATTCAGTCAGCATTTGCCAAATATGTATTAGGCACTAGTCATAAGTCTGGGAATTGAGCAATGAAGACTTCAGGCACAGACCCAGCGCTCGGTGGGAATTGGAGTCCAGTAATGGAAGCCCAGCATAGTTTGAGAAGTACAACTTGTGTTAGAGTAATGAAGGGAGGGTGAGTAGGGAGTTGTACGACTCTGGACTTAATAAGGTCAGACCTTTGTGGGATAGGCAGGTGCTGTCGACATTGAGATCTGAAGGGTGAAGGAGAAAGTGATATTTAAGGCAGGTGGAAGGAGAGAAAAAATTGTTCAAAAGGTGGAAGAATGCTGAAAATTGAGTATGGCTAGAGTAGAAAGAACAGAGGTGATAAATGGAAGATGGGTCAGCAGAGGCAGCAAGGTCAATTATATTAAATAGTTTGGGAAGTCATTGGGCTTCCCTGGTGACTGAGTGGTAAAGAACTCACCTGCCAGTGCAGGAGATGTGGGTTCCATCCCTGGGTCAGGAAGATCCCCTGGAGAAGGAAGTGGCACCCACTCCAGTATTCTTGCCTGAGAAATCCCATGGATAGAAGGAGCCTGGCGGGCTACAGTCCAGAGGGTCGCGGAGAGTCCGACATGACTGAAGTGACTTAGTATGCAAGCATCAAATAGAGAAGAGGTCCATGAGTCTTATTATCCAATATGACCCCAAGTATACAGTACTTAGCCGTTAGTTATATTTTTTGGTGAATTGGAGAGAATACTAGTATTTGAGTGTTACAGTTGGGCCTTGCATTGTGACAGTAGCTTTGTGAGATACGAGATAACGTCTTACTGAGGTCCAGAGGTATTGTGACTTGCCCAGTTTTCTTAGCTACTATATGGTAGAATTGGGAGCACACACAACCTTTCCAAGCCTTTGTGTCGTCTGTCATGCTATATTGTCATCCTTGTTGTGTCCCCTTCCCTTTGTTAATTTCAAAATAAAGAGAATTCCGTCCCCCCCCCCTCGCCCCCCCGCAAAGAACCAGTAGCTCAGTAGGTTGCTGACCAACGCATCCTGTTAACTCTGTGGCTTCCAGACCCAGCTCTGGGGTGGATTAAAGCGACGTCTGGTGCTTCAGTAGGAGAAGCTGCTCAGTGCAGGTGTTTGTTTGCTTCAGCAAAGTTACAAGTGCTCTAGGCTTTAATCTCCCTCGATTAGAACTGTAGATTGGCTACCTCCTCACAAGGTCACAGATGGATATGGAAGGTCTCCTCCTTTCCCCGGGGAACAAGTCTTGGCATCTCTGACTTTCAGGGAAGGAATTTGATATCTCTTTGATGTAACTAACTTGTATTGCAAATTGTTTTAATTTTTTATGGTTACTGTTGCCAGTACTGTTCAATTTATTGATTTGTTGGTGTGTTCCTGATGGAATCATCTGAACTAGAAGAAATTCTGGAGAGCAGCATGGATTCTAGCCTTTCTGTGTTTCTATCCAACCCCTTTAAAATTGAAATGTAACTCATGTATCATAAAATTTACTCTTTTAAAAGTGTACACTTTAATGGTTTATCACCCCTAAAGAAACCCCATACTCATTAGCAGTCACTCCTGGTTCTTCCCTCCACCAACCACTGGCAACCATTAATATACTTTGTGTCTCTATGGATTTGCCTCTTCTGAACCTTTTGAACAGAAATGGAATCACACAATATGTGGCCTTTTGTGTCTGGCTTCTTTTATTTAGTATAGGTTCATCGTTCATCCATATTGTAGTATATATCAGTACTTCATTTCTTTTTATTGCTGAATAATAGTCCATTGTATGAAAGTACCACATTTTGCCTATCCATTCATCAGTTGATGGAGATTTGGGTTGATTCCACTTTGGGGCTATTATGAATAATACTTCTGTGAGCATTCCTGTACCAGTTTTTGTGTGAGCGTATGTTTTCATTTCTGTTGGTATATTACCTTGGAGTGGATTGCTTGCTCATATGGTAACTCTGTTTTAACTGAGGAACTGCCAAATTGTTTTCAAAGGTGGCTACACCATTTTATATTCCCACCAACAGTGTATAAGATCTGCTGTCTTTCTGCTTCTGCTCTCTTCAGGCTCTTTGTTACTCTGGTGTGGGCTTGAAAGCAACCCTAGGCATTCCATGAGCCCTTGTGTCCTGTTTAATGGGAAAATTTCCAGTTTCATGACAACCACTTTCATTCTACAAGCATATGTAGTGACAGGAAGTCAAATAAGGACGTCTAGTCCTTTCTTCTCAAGGACTGCACAATCCTTGTTGTAACTCTTACTGGGAAATGCAGGGAGAGGGAAGAACCAGTGAAGGAAGTACAGTTGACCCTTGAACAGCGTGGGTTGGAACAGCACTGGTTCGCTTACATGTGGATTTTTTTTTTTCCCAGTAAACACAGTATGACTGGATCTGCAGTTGGTTGTATTTGTGGATGTGGAACCATGGATATGGAGGAGGGAGGGCCAACTATGGGACTTGAACATCCGCAGGTTTTAGTATCTGCAGCGGTCCTGTAAACAATCCCCCAAGAATACTGAGGGGTGACCGTAACCACTTAGACGTTTGTCAGTTTTCACAGTATTGATCCTCACCTTAGAATCAATGCAAAGGTTGTGTTGATTTTCGGAGATTCTGGGCTTTCCTTTTCTTGACTCATACTTTAAAGACAGTTAGTCATCCTTCTGTATTTGTGGGGTATTGGTTTCCAGGACCAAGGTATTCCCGCATCCCTGATTCCCGGGTATTCCCGAGGATACCAAAATTCACAGATGCTCACGTCCCTTACGTGTGAAATTGCCTTGCATATCCTGGATTCTGAGTCTGTGGATTCAACCAGCCAACCAAATTAAACTTACAGTTGGTTGAATCTGCAGATGCCGAACCAGCACATACGGAGAGGGGACTGTCTTGCTGTTGTTGGGTTTTATCCTAGGTTACTGCTCGTTTCCTCCTTGCACATTTTCCCTGGGTAAGCTCATGTCTGTGGCTTCATCTGCCATCTATTTGTTGAAAAAAAATGTTAGTCGCTCAGTTATGTCCGACTCTTTACGACCCCACAGACTGGAGTCTGCCAGGCTCCTCTGTTCATGGGATTCTCCAGGCAAGTTCACTGAAGTGGGTTGCCATTCCCTCCTCCAGGGGATCTTCCTGACCCAGGGATCGAACCCAGGCCTCCTGCATCGCAGGCAGACTCTTTACTCTCTGGGCCGCCAGGGAAGCGTGTCTGCAAGTTTGCTCAGATCTTTCTCCTCAGCTTCAGGCTTGTCTGTCCTTTGTGCGTCACTTATATGTTGTCCCAGATTTGTTCAGGCTTTTCTCCTGGGCTCTCAGGTTTGCATCCTGATGGATCTCTGGGTAATCCCTAGACATCTCAAGCTAATTGTGTCTGAAACTTCGTTTCTCATTTCCCCTCTCTGTGTTAAGCTCTTCCTACTTTTGAGTTCACAGTTTCTTTTGTTGGTGCTATCATGCAAGCCCTAAACTTTCCCCTTCTCCTTAACCTTGCATATCCTCTCAGTTACCAAGTTCTACCAATTTTATCTCCTAAATATATATTTTTAACTACTTCTTAAATTCATAGGCCCGTTTTTCACTGCCTTACTTTGGATTTCATCATCTCTTCCCTGAGCTTTAGTCACAGCTTCATAACTAATCTTGTGTCTTGTCCATCAGGTTAATCTTCTATGCAGCTGCCAGAGCAGTCTCTCTGAAATGCTAATCTAATAAGCAACTTTGAACTCCATGTAGTTCTCATTGCTGACTACAAGTTCTTCTGTTTGTTATTTCAGTGCCTTGTCTCTTTGACCTTTCTTCCAGCCGTTCAACTTCTCATCTTTGAGGATTCCGTTTAGACCATGGAATAATAGCAATGATAATAGTAAACATTTGTATAGTGCTTCCTATGGGCCAGGTACTGCTCTACACACATTCAGTTCAGTTCAGTCTCTCAGTCGTGTCCGACTCTTTGCGACCCCATGAACCGCAGCATGCCAGGCCTCCCTGTCCATCACCAGCTCCTGGAGTTCACCCACACCCATGTCCATCGAGTCAGTGACGCCATCCAACCATCTCATCCTCTGTCATCCCTTTCTCCTCCTGCCCTCAGTCTTTCTTTTAGTCTTCACAACAAAATTGTTCCCGTTTGTAGATGAGGAAGTGAAGGCACAGACATTGTTAATTTCCCTGGGTCCCACAGTGGCCGAGTCCACATTTGAACCCAGACAGTCTAGTCTGATGCTGTTAGTCTCTTATATGTACCTTTTCGCAACTTTGCGCGTTCCTTCATTCCCCCGACTCCAAAGATTAGTTATCCTCTCCCTGCTTCTGCCATGGCCTATGCATTGTTGTTCAGTGACTAACTGGTGTTGAGTCTTTGAGACCCCATGGACAGCAACACACCAGACTTCCCGTCCTTCAGTATCTCCTGGAGTTTGCTCAAACTCATGTCCACTGAGTCAATGATGCCATGCATGGCCTGATGTTCATCTGCAGTTTGTAGGGCAGATCTGGAGCATATTTTATTTTAAACAGTTTTGATCAAGAAGCCAGCATGATAGACTATTTAATTGCCAGCTCCCTCTCACGCCTATTCTTAAGGTGACTAGGTTGGAAGTCATCACTTCTGTTATCTTGATCTTAGTCATTTCTATGAAGCCTATTTTGAGTATCCAGTTTCATTTAGATATCGTTCCTTTGTGTTTCCATGATACTTTGTTATATAGAATCCTCTAGCATTACTCTAGAGAAAGCAAGAGAGTTCCAGAAAAACATCTATTTCTGCTTCATTGCCTTTGACTGTGTGGATCACAATAAACTGGAAAATTCTGAAAGAAATGGGAATACCAGACCACCTGACCTGCCTCTTGAGAAACTTGTATACAGGTCAGGAAGCAACAGTTAGAACTGGACATGGAACAACAGACTGGTTCCAAATAGGAAAAGGAGTATGTCAAGGTTGTATATTGTCACCCTGCTTATTTAACTTATATGCAGAGTACATCATGAGGAACACTGGGCTGGAAGAAGCACGAGCTAGAATCAAGATTGCTGGGAGAAATATCAATAACCTCAGATATGCAGATGACACTACCCTTATGGCAGAAAGTGAAGAGGAACTCAAAAGCCTCTTGATGAAAGTGAAAGAGGAGAGTGAAAAGTTTGGCTTGAAGCTCAACATTCAGAAAACGAAGATCATGGCATCTGGTCCTATCACTTCATGGGAAACAGATGGGGTAACAGTGGAAACAGTGTCAGACTTTATTTTTTTGGGCTCCAAAATCACTGCAGATGCTGATTGCAGCCATGAAATTAAAAGACGCTTCCTCCTTGGAAGGAAAGTTATGACCAACCTAAATAGTATATTAAAAAGCAGAGACATTACTTTGCCAACCAAGGTCTGTCTAGTCAAGGCTGTGGTTTTTCCCGTGGTCATGTATGGATGTGAGAGTTGGACTGTGAAGAAAGCTGATCGCCGAAGAATTGATGCTTTTGAACTGTGGTGTTGGAGAAGACTCTTGAGAGTCCCTTATACTGCAAGGAGATCCAACCAATCCATTCTAAAGGAGATCAATCCTGGGTGTTCATTGGAAGGACTGATGCTAAAGCTGAAACTCCAATACTTTGGCCACCTCATGTGTCGAGCTGACTCACTGGAAAAGAGTCTGATGCTGGGAAGGATTGTGGGTCGGAGGAAAAGGGGACGGCAGAGAATGAGATGGCCGGATGGCATCACCAACTCGATGGACATGAGCTTGGGTGAACTCCGGAAGTTGGTGATGGACAGGGAGATCTGGCGTGCTGTGATTCATGGGGTGGCAAAGAGTCGGACATGACTGAGCAACTGAACTGAACTGAACTGAGCATTACTCTCATCCTTTATTGTGACCCTTTGCGTACTTTTCTCCCTTGCTTGACTGTAAGCCTCTTGGGGATAGGAACTGTGTCTTACTACTTTATGCTCCTGATTTCCCAGCATGTAATAGATGTTCACTCTTGCTGAATTTCTTGAGTGAACAGGTAAATTTGACCCATATGGAGATGAGTGAGAGAAGGGGATTAGGAGTGTGATGAAATGGACTTAAACTGGAAATGCAGGGCAACATACAATAGCTATTCAGAGCAAGGATTGTGAACCCAGGCGACCTAGGTTTTATCTTGACTCTCCTCTCACTAGTTATGGGACCTTGGGCAAGTCTGTGTCTCAGTTTACTGATGTTTAAAACAAATAGTAATGGAATCCACCTCTAATAGTTTTGTCAGTGATATATGTGCTTGCTAAATAAGCAACCTTCTAGAGTCCAGAGAGTTACTTTACTTAAATTTTATTTTGTGAAACACTCACACCTTAACTGTGTGATAGTATAGGCAGAAGGAAGCCAGTTCTGCTGCTCTGTCCTCATGTTTGATCCTTCTGAGGATAGTGGGGTTTTTTGTTTTTTTAAAAGGTAATCTAGAAGGATATAAAAAATACCTGGCCAAATTAGTACAGTTTTATTAATAGCAGTAATTGTTGGTCAGTCTCTCAGTTGTGTCCAACTTTTTGCGACCCCATGGACTGCAGCATATCAGGCCTCCCTGTCCATCACCAACTCCCGGAGTCTACCCAAACTCATCTCCATTGAGTCGGTGATGCCATCCAACCATCTCATCCTCTGTCGTTTCCTTCTCCTCCTGCCTTCAGTCTTTCCCAGCATCAAGGTCTTTTATAATGAGTCAGCTCTTTGCAGCAGATGGCCAAACTGTTGGAGCTTCAGCTTCAACATCAGTCCTTCCAATGAATGTTTAGGGTTAATTTCCTTTAGGATGGACTGGTTTGATCTCCTACAGTAATAACAGTTACCATTTATTGAAGTTTACCATTCAGATGAAAGTAGAAAGCACCCTTCAAAGTCACAGAAAAATAGTTTGGGGATTATCTGCTAGTTTATGCTGACCCTCATTTATTAGGAGTTGAGTAAATGAATTTAATAGTTGACAGTTTATTTTCCCTGCAGAGAAATGTAGCTGAAACAGGAAGTCAATAATTTTGCATTTTGGATTTGAATAGAGTAAGTACTTGTAAGTATCCCTCTGAGGTAGATAAATAGAATATAGATTATAGACATTTCACTGGCGAGGGAAGAGAGGCAGAGATGCCTAACTCACTTGAACTCAATCCATAACTAGTCCTTGGGCAGGCAGTAACCTGGAATTCCAGATGTGTTTACTAATGTGAACTCTTGTAGTTCTAGGAACCAGTTTCCATACATAGTAACATTATAAAAAAAAAAGATAGTGTTTACTCAGATTAGTCAGTTTGGTTTACCTTTGAGAGGGTTTGCTGCCAAAACGTTGATGCTGTTAAAATCTGTTAAAAAAGGAATTCCTTGTACCTCTATCCTTAGAGTCTGAACCATAGCACAGTGATATAAGGAAAATATGCAGTGAAATTTTTCTGACCTTTGAGGGAAGACAGTACAAAGCAAAAACATACAAAACATTTTCCTTGAACTTCAGGTAAACTCCCAGTTACACCCTCCTCCTCTACTTCATTTGTAATTGGAATAGAATTGGAGAGCCGAAAAGGACGTTTTTACAGTTCAGCCTCCCCACTGAACAGATGCAAAAAATAGACTAATGTGTGAAACTGGCTTAAAGAGTTTTAAAGAAAGAACTTGTCCAAGGCCATGTAATTAGGTCCCTGGTAATTAGGGAGTTGGAATTCAGGTTTCCTGAGTAATGCTTACAATAAACTATGTTGCTTCCCTCAATTGATGATGTGGTTAACCTGAGAGCCAGGTAAGTGGAAACATAACGATTGAATTCTACTTGGTTAAGCAAACTGCAGATATTGAGGAGACAATAAAAGGGAAATAAATCCTAGACTGTAGCAGGAGACCTATCTACTGAACCAGCACCATGGATAAAGGGCCTTTTTTTTTAAATCTTGGCGCAACCGTTTGGTAACAAGAAATATTTGTTTGTTTATTCCACACTGAGCCCTTACTGGGTGCCAGCCACTTTCTACTAGAAACTGGCAGCACAGTGATGAATAAGACAGTCAGTGTGCGTAAGGAGCTGAGAGTTTAGAAGAGAAAACCAACATGTAGACAGGTTATGATTATTCTTTTTTAATTTATTGGCCGTGGTGGTCTTTGTTGCTAACTCAGGCTTTCTCTAGCCGTAAGCAGAGGCTACTCTTCATTGCAGTGTGCAGGGCTTTCCATTGTGGTGGCTTCTCTTGTTGCAGAGCACAGGCTTTAGCATGAGGGCTTCAGTAGTTGCAGCAGTAGTTGCGGCACGTGGGCTTAGTTGCTCCATGGCATGTGGGATCTCCTTGGGCGGGGGATCAAACCAGTGTCCCTTGCATTGCAAGGTGGATTCTTAACCACTGGACCACAAGGGAAGCCCCAACAGATTATTTTTTTTTAAATGTGATTGGTTCATTTGTTCATTCATTATTCCTTAACATAGCAGCCAGAGAGATACTTTTAGACTGTGAGCTAGATCATATCACTGCTCACAGTCCTCTGGTGATTCTCCATTTTAACTGGATTACGAGCTGAGTTCGTAGAATTGCCTGCAAGGCTCCACTTAGTTTGCCCAACTTTTCAGACTTTATCTTCTCCTACTTGCTCCCTTGCTGGACTCACTGATACTTCTTAAACAACGCCAGACATACTTACCCTGCTTGGGAGCAAGCTTCGCTCAGAAACCCACATGGCTTGTTCTCTTATCTCCTTCAGGGGTTAACTCAAATGTCACCTTCTCTGTGAAGCATTCCTTGACTACTTTATTTACAGTTGTAACCATGGCTCCATCCACCTGGCATGCCCTGGCTCTCTTCTCTGTGCATCTTTTCTCTGTAGCATTTCTCACTTACTGTGTAATTTAATTCTCTGTTTGTCACCTTCATTAGAATGTGAACTCCATGAGGGCAGGACGTTGTCTGCTTTGGTTTCTGCTGTACTCACTCTCTGCATCTAGAATGTGCCTGACACTCAGGAGGCATTCAATAAATATTTGCTGAATGAATAAATTAAACAAACAACACCTACAACTAACAGGCAGTATGTTGGGTTGATTATTTGGTAGAAGTAGTGACAAAGTTTAGGGCGGTAGGACCACATGGGAGGAGCTAACCTGGTCTGTGGGATTCTTTAGGGAAGTTTCCTTGGAGAACTGACCATTGAGCTGGATTTAGAAGAATGAGTAGGAAGAGGGAGGGCAGATGAAGAAGTGTAGGCAGTCTTCAGATCAAGTTATAAGTTTGGAGGAATGCAACTTATCTTTCTTGGAGTAATTTGAGCTTTGGTCCTCCTTGGGGTAGGATAAAATTTCAGAAACCAGAAACTAGGAGTTGTACTTCATTCTGTACCTTCAAAGGTTTGAACATAGATTTTAGTAGCAAAGTTGTATATATATATATATGTATTAGTCTTGGTATTACTGAAACCATTATGAGGAGATTGGGGATTACTACAGATTTTGTGGCTTCAAACAACATGTCACTGTAAACCTTCTCAACCTCAGCATTATTAATATTGACATTTGGGGAGGTATAGTACTTTGTTGCAAAGAAATAGAGGAAAACAACAGAATGGGAAAGACTAGAGATCTCTTCAAAAAAATTCTAGAGATACCAAGGGAACATTTCATGCAAAGATGGGCTCGATAAAGGACAGCAATGATATGGACCTAACAGAAGCAGAAGATATTAAGAAGAGGTGGCAAGAATACACAGAAGAACTGTACAAAAAAGATCTTCATGACCCAGATAATCACAATGCTGTGATCACTCACTTAGAGCCAAACATCCTGGAATGTGAAGTCAAGTGGGCCTTAGAAAGCATCACTGCAAACAAAGCTAGTGGTGGTGATGGAATTCTAGTTGAGCTATTTCAAATCCTGAAAGATGATGCTGTGGAACTGCTGCACTCAATATGCCAGCAAATTTGGAAAGCTCAACAGTGGCCACAGGACTGGAAAAGGTCTGTTTTCATTCCAATCCCAAAGGAAGGCAATGCCAAAGAATGCTCAAACTACCTCACAATTGCACTCATCTCACAGACTAGTAAAATAATGCTCAAAATTCTCCAAGCCAGGAGAATACAGCAATACATGAACTGTGAACTTCCAAATGTTCAAGCTGGTTTTAGAAACGGCAGAGGAACCAGAGATCAAATTGCCAGCATCCGCTAGATGACTGAAAAAGCAAGAGAGTTCCAGAAAAACATCTGTTTCTGCTTCATTGACTATGCCAAAGCCTTTGACTATGTGGATCACAATAAACTGTGGAACATTCTGAAAGAGATGGGAATACCAGACCACCTGACCTGCCTCTTGAGAAACCTGTATGCAGGTTAGGAAGCAACAGTTAGAACTGGACATGGAACAACAGACAGGTTCCAAATAGGAAAAGGAGTACGTCAAGGCTGTATATTGTCACCCTGCTTATTTAACTTATACACAATACACATGAAAAACGCTGGACTGGAAGAAGCACAAGCTGGAATCAAGATTGCTGGGAGAAATATCAGTAACCTCAGATATGCAGATGACACCACCCTTATGGCAGAAAGTGAAGAACTAAAGAGCCTCTTGATGAAAGTGAAAGAGGAGAGTGAAAAAGTTGGCTTAGAGCTCAACATTCAGAAAACTAAGATCATGGCATTTGGTCCCATCACTTCATGGCAAATAGATGGGGAAACAGTGGAAACAGTGGCTGACTTTATTTTTTGGGGCTCCAAAATCACTGCAGATGGTGATTGCAGCCATGAAATTAAAAGACGCTTACTCCTTGGAAGGAAAGTTATGACCAACCTAGATGGCATAGTAAAAAGCAGAGACATTACTTTGCCAATAAAGGTCCGTCTAGTCAAGGTTTTTCCAGTGGTCGTGTGTGGATGTGAGAGTTGGACTGTGAAGAAAGTTGAGCGTGGAAGAATTGATGCTTTTGAACTGTGGTGCTTGAGAAGACTCTTGAGAGTCCCTTGGACTGCAAGGAGATCCAACTAGTCTATCCTAAAGGAGATCAGTCCTGGGTGTTCATTGGAAGGACTGATGTTGAAGCTGAAACTCCAATACTTTGGCCACCTGATGTGAAGAACTGACTCATTGGAAAAGACTCTGATGCTGGAAGAGATTGGGGGCAGGAGGAGAAGGGGACGACAGAGGATGAGATAGCTGTATGGCATCACCGACTCGATGGACATGAGTTTGGGTGGACTCTGGGAGCTGGTGATGGACAGGGAGGCCTGGCGTGCTGCGATTCATGGGGTTGCAAAGAGTCGGACATGACTGAGCGACTGAACTGAGCCAAATCCTTTTTGAGGGTATTGTCCTGGGCATTGTGTGTTTAGCAGCATACTTGGCACTACCTACTAGATGCTGATGGCACCCACCCCCAGTGTGACAACCAGAAATGTCCCTAGATCTTTGCTCTGAGGAGCAAAATTGCCTTCCCATTGAGAACCACCACGTTAGAACCACTACATTACAGTTGGTGAGAGTCCAGTGATTTCTGTCTTCAGTAACTCCAAGTGATTGACTGAGAGAGATTTATACCTTAATAGAGTGACCACATTTCTGAATCTAGAATTGAATCAGCGACTTCCTTAAACATGATATTCACATAGCTAACTGTATTGAAGGTAGAAATAAAGTGTTTTCAAAGCTGTTTGGACCCTGGAGATTGGAGAAGGGTTCATAGAAAATGAAATGTTTGAGTTGGACTTAGAAGAAAGTTTGTATTGGAAGATAAGGGCACATCTCACACAAAGGAAGTATCACTACCGAAGGCAGGACTGTGTTCAGATTAGTCCTGGGAGCTGCCTGCTGGGAAGAAAGGGTAGATGAATGAAACTGGGTTGTCAAGAGCCGTAAATGTTGTATGTGAAGGTAAAGGGGTTTAGGATGTTTTCCTGCCCTATATATTAATATTTTCATTTCTATTGTTGCATAACAAGTTACCACAAACTTAGCAGCTTAAAACAACACAAATTTATTGTCTTTCAGTGTGTCAGGAGTCATGGCTTCAGCTGGGTTTCCTCATTTTTCCTTTTCCTTTTTCTCTTTTTCTTTTTTGGCCATCCCAGGCAGTTGTGAGATTTCAGTTCCCTGACAAGGGATTGGACCTGGGTCCCCAGCAGTAGAATCATGGAGTCCTAACCTGTGGACCACCAGGGAGTTCCCTCAGCTGGGGTTTCTGCTGAGAATCTCAAATGGATGAAATTAACTTGTCAGTGAATTCCAGCGTAAGGTCCCCATTTCCTTGTTACCCTTGGCTGGGACCACTCTCCGCTCCTAGAGGCTGCTCTCAGATTCTTGCCTTGCCTATTTCCATAATGTGGCTGTTTGCTTTTTCAGTGCCTGCAGGGAAATCTCCAAATTAGAATCTCTCTCCTCAGTTGCTTAGTGTGAAGTCTTAGCTAACAAAGTAGTCAAGTGATGACTCTTCCATCACCTATGTGGTTCTTTGTTGGCTGGAAGCAAGTCAGGTTCCACCCAGACTCAAGGGGAGGGAATAACACAAAGGCCTGGATATCATGAGAAGAATTTCTGGAGCCATCTTAAAATTTTGACTGCCATATGCAGTTTCAGCTCCATGAAAGGAGTGGTCAAGTCTTTTGAAATATTTTTGCTCAGCATTGTATTTATGATGCCTGGCATATAGTAAGTGCTTAATAAATATTTGTTGAATGAATGACATCAGTGAATGAATATTTAATAGTGGTTGAGTGTTACTTATGGTTTCAGCTCTTATATTGGTAATTGCATATTGAGAAGCAGTCTAGTTTTTTTGGCATTATTCATTTCTTTTGGTAAAATTGTAAATAATTTTTACCTGGAATCTTTTTTTTCTTAAATCTGGAATCTTAAAACCTAAAATTGTTTGTTATTTATTACAAGTGTCAATCTAATCTCTTATCTCAGAGGGACAACACTCATTTGAAAAATAATTTAGGCCTACATTGCACCAAAGTAGCAGATTTCTTATAACAGCCAGAAATGTTGGCAGCTTTGGAGTTTTGGAGGTGGTGGGTGGGTAGGTTGTCTGAAGTTTCACAGCTATTACTAATAACAATAATTTCAAATAACTAATAAACAGATTACAAAAATACTTTGAAAATACTGATTATCTTATAGCAGCTTTATTATAATAGAAGTTTTTGTCTAACTTGTGCTTAGAACTTCACATATAGATTGGTGTTATTATTAATTACAGTTGTTCTTCATACTTGTCAAAGGAAACATTTTGAGCAAAATTTAGATCTTGAATTACCCGTTGATAAAGGGCCATTTTATCTTCAGACAATCAGATATTTCTGACACCAGAGTCTGTGTTCAAAATGAGGTGTTGAGAATCTCAGCATGTGCCAGTTAGTCCTAGAAGCTATGAAGGAAGCATGGCGCGTCTTCCAGGACTATCTGTTTTAGTGATTACATTCAAAGGTGAAATATTTTTTTCTCTGAAGACATCCGTTCCGTTCCGTCGCTCAGTCGTGTCCGACTCTTTGCGACCCCGTGGACTGTAGCCTACCAGGCTTCTCCGTCCATGGGATTCTCCAGGCAAGAATACTGGAGTGGGTTACCGTTTCCTTCTCCAGGGGATCTTCCCGACCCAGGGATCGAACCCGGGTCTCCCTCATTGGAGGCAGACGCTTTAACCTCTGAGCCATACAGGTTCAGTATATTATAGGCTAGAATGCAAAATATGAATGAACTCTAAAAATAAATTCCTTACAGCATGTTGCTTTAGGTGGCTCCCTCTAGGTTCTCTCTTACCTTGATTTATGGTTACTCTCCTCTGCCCTTCAGGTGTGTCCGTGGACAAGTTTGAGAGGCACGGTACTGTACCAGGCTCCTTTTACCTGGATCTTGGCAGATGGTAAGGTTCAGAGACATTTCAGTTGGATGTTAGTGGTACAAGGAATGAAAAATCCATGGTCAGGGTCCCTTCGTCCACAGGAGATACTTGATAGGAGAGGAGACCTGGTGTCCTGGTAGGTTGGTGAGGGTCTCACTGTTCCCAGATCACCTCAGGCACTCACGGTAGGGGTGGTATCAGAGTAGCTGGGGTGACTGATAGCTGAGCCTCTCTGCCTTTGGTCTTTTATCCTGAACCTCTTCTTGTGATTCACATGGTCCAAAGAAGGCTCCCGCAGAAACTGCAGAGTCTCCTAAGACCAAGATTCAGAAATCCCACATTGACTACATTCTGTTGGTCAGAGCAAATGACAAGTGAGCCCATTGACAGAAGGAGCTGAAAAGACTCAAAAATCTACCATGTGACCTTGGGCAAGTTGCTTAATGCCTTTAAGCCTTAATTTTTTTTTATAATCCATGAAATGAGAATAATATTACTACTTACCTCCTGGGGTGGTGGTAAGGATCAACTATGTGATTACATGGAAAGTACTAGGCTCAGAGGTTAAAGTGTCTGCCTCCAATGCGGGAGACCCGGGTTCTATCCCTGGGTCGGGAAGATCCCCTGGAGAAGGAAATGGTAACCCACTCCAGTATTCTTGCCTGGAGAATCCCATGGACAGAGAAACCTGGTAGGCTACAGTCCACGGGGTCGCAAAGAGTCGACTGAGCGACTTCAGTTTCACTTCACTAGGGACAGTAAGAAGCTCAGTAATTGTCACCCATTACTGTTCTCCTTGTTTTTGCCTAATAAAAGCCTTACATCCCGCCTTCTTGCTTCCTGAAGCCTTCTGTGACTTTCTTGTCTCTTGGAAAACATACTGTCTTAGTGTCTTATTTGCTGGTTGGCATATTGCCTCCTGTCACTGTTAGGCATGTACACAACATGGCTCATCTGCTGAAGCTTGTGAGCCTCTGGAGGGTGCAGGTCAGTGTTCATATAATTTTTTGTATGAGTCCCAGTGCCTAGTTCCCATTGATGTTTAGTGAATGAATACCTTATTATTCAGAAGAAGATACAAGCATTTCTTTTCTGTTGTTGTAATTTAGTAAGTGCTTTTAGTCAAAGTGTTGATTTAAAGATGTGAAGGGAAAAATTAAACTCTCCAGTTGTCAGGTCTCACTATTTACT
The DNA here is from genome assembly GCF_049115385.1 of Moschus berezovskii. Classification (NCBI taxonomy): domain Eukaryota; kingdom Metazoa; phylum Chordata; class Mammalia; order Artiodactyla; family Moschidae; genus Moschus; species Moschus berezovskii. The sequence goes on from NC_142470.1 coordinate 10,354,439, forward strand.
GTTTAATTAAATTAGGCATATTCACATGGAGAAGATTTTAATCTCCTGAGGGGGAAAAAGGCTCAATTTTGTTCTTCTAAAGAAAGTAAGTGAAGATTTAATTTAGATTTAAATTGGAGAGAGTTGGAAAAAGATTTAAAATCCATAAAGTGCATTTGTTTTAATGGTCATTTCACTTATTTTCTAATTTCAGGACTTATGAATTCTGAACTTTACCCAGATGAAAGAATTTTGAAATCTTAGTAAATGCCAGGGTCTGTCAGTTTTTATAAATGGAAAACTTTGTACTTAATAAAAAGCCTTTGTTTTTCTAACATGTGATCATTTCTGGTTGTGGAAAATATATGTGAGTGCCTCTATACCATTCCTAAGGAATCTTTTGTAGGAATTAGGTTCAACTTGCCTAATGCTAATAGCATGAAGTCGGGGTACAGTGTGGAAAGGTAAAAAAAAAAATCTCGCATCTGCTGTTACATGTTGTTAACTCCCTCAGCAGACGTTAAATCATTTCAAGTACAATAATAGTGTGGGAGGTAAATTAACTAACCATTAACAATCTTATAAATACACAATTAACATGCCAACATTTATATGACACATTGATGGGGCAGCAGTAATTTTTGATTGGGAGTTTGCAGACCTTCGAGAAGCCTCAGGCTGTTGCTCATTCAGACAAGTTTTCACAGATTGCAGTTGAGGGTGTTGTGAAGTCTGTCTGGCAGAGGGAAGTGAACGTGCGGTGTTTTGAAAGTTCAGGAACAGGAATTTCCCTTCAACCGTTGGCTGGATGTGAGCATTTTAAGTCACATTGCTATCTCAGGTCCTGAAGCAGTGAAGAAGTATAAAGGGGACTCATTTGCTTCTGGTAGGGCTATTTAAAGAGACAGAGAATATTTTATGTGTGGATTTTGTAGCTGAAGTTGCTTGAATTTCTGGGGATTTTCTAAAAGATACTCACACCTAACTGGGGATTTAAAGTAGAACCCTTCTCTGTGGTTTCAGGTCAACAAGTAGATGATTTCTGGAGTTCATTTCATGTGTAAAATGTTATGGTTTTTAGTTTCGAACAGTCATTACGTGTGCTTTGTACAAATTGTGGTTGCATTACTGGAGGGAAGGCTAGGGGTCTAGTCTACTGCGTAACACATTTACAGTCTTACATCTTTCATGAAGACCCATGAGAGAAATTTCTCTCAGGCCCTGAGCTCAACAACAGGATTTTTAAAAATCATGTTTATTGTAGCTGTTGTAGTTTTTGTTCCTCTTTGTTTTGAGAGGCTACAGGGTGGTTTGAATCCCAAACTCTTGGATTTGATTGTTGGTTCTGATTTTTTGGTTTCGATTCTTGGTTCTTCTATGATGAGGTTATTTCATGTAGCATGATGTCCTCAGAATTCCCATGTTTTAATGTGTCTTGGAATCTTTAAGGCTGAGTAACTGTCCATTGTATGTGTATACCGTGTTTTGTTCACCCATTCTCTACCATGTGTTTTTACTGTGTAGTATTCTGTTGTATGTATGTGTCATGGCATATACACTGTTAAAGGATGTTTAGGTTACTTTCAGATTTTCAGTATTACAGTCCTGAGATAAATATTTTTGCACTTGCTTCCTTAGAGCAAATCCTAGAAGTGGTGTTGTCCAAAGGGTACTTCTGTTTTACACTTTGATAGATACTACCAAACTACCCCTTAAAAAGCCTCGATTTTCATTCCTTTTGATAGTACATGCAAATGCCCATTTCTCTGAACTCCTGCCAACGTTTGTTTTTTATTTAATTAATTTACTTTTTATTTTTGGCTGTGCTGGGTCTTCATTGCTTTTCTCTAGTTGCAGCGAATGCAGGGGCTACTCTTCATTGCAGTGCACCAGCTTCTTGTTGCAGCGCCCTCTCTTGTTGCCGAGCGTGGGCTCTAGGCGCACGGGCTTCAGTAGCAGTTGTTGCCGCACATGGGTTTAGTAGTTGCCGTGGAGGGGTTCTAGGGTGCGTGGGCTTTAGTAATTGTGCTCATGGGCCCGAAAGCTTCAGGAGTCATCACTTGTGGGCTCTAGTACACAGGCTTAGTTGCCCCTCAGTGTGTGGCATCTTCCCAGACCAGGGATTGAACCTGTGTCCCCTGCGTTGGCTGATGATTCCTGTCCACTGTACTATCAGGAAGTCCCAACATTTGGTTTTAAAGATCTTTGATCTCTGCACAACTGATCCAAGAAAAGAACTTGCTTTTCTGGAATACCTTTGTCTAAGAATTCAAATCGACCTTCAAATGATAATTTGCCACTCTTCAAATGATTTAAAACATATTCTTTTGTTTCTGGAAAGTATTTTTGGAATAATTTGATAGTGTCCCAAGGTGACAGTTTTGAAGGTACATTGTAGAGAAGTTCTTGTGCCTGTATAAATTTTTTTTAAAAGCAGTTTTTTCTTTATAATCGTACACATGACATGCTCATATATAATTTATCTCTGAAACAAAATTACGTAGTCCTTGAAAGTCAGACAGCAACATTTATTGAATTCCTGCCGTGTGTAAACTGTTATGTTGCCAGAAAGAATATGGTAATATGGCCCTTGACCTTGTGGAACTTTCAGTCTAAATCCTCAAGTACATGTCATAGGTGGTGGAAAGCATGCTTTTCGGGATAGTCCTGTCAGAGTTCCCTGTCAGAACTGGCACTGAATAAATATTTGTTGAACGATATATATATATTCCTCATTGTAGGAAGTTGTAGTGTGTACTAATAGAGAAGTTATCTGCTCATGTTTGGGTTTTTTTGAGGGCCTCTGTTCTGTTAGGATAGTTAGGGAGTTGGTATGTGCCTTCAGAAGTGTTTGCCCACAACTCTTCTCCAGAAGAGGTGATGGAACAGATTCATCTTTCTGAAAAAGGTCCTATTGAAGATACTCCAGTGTACTTTTGCCGCTTTGTGCTTGGGCATTTTGGTGTCAGTACATGCATGCATGCTCAGTTGTGTCTGACTCTTTGTGACCCCATGGACTGTGGGCCGCCAGGCTCTAGGCAAGAATACCGGAATAGGTTGCCATTTCCTACTCTGGGGGATCTTCTCAACCCAGGGGTCAAACCTACGTCTCCTGTGACTCGTGCATTGGCAGGAGGATTCTTTACCACCGGGCCACCTGGGAAGCCCTTTTGGTGTCAGAATACCGATTAAATGTGTGGCTTCTCACTGAAGCCCTTTGTTTTTACGGGGGCGAACTAGTCAATATGCAGTTAAAAATACCTGCCCCCGTGCTGGTGCCTTGTTGCCTTACTTTCATGGGGAAGATGCTTATCATGATTGCTACAAAGATGAAGCGTTCTTGATCTGTGATTCTGTGGTTCTGTTACAAATAACTGTCATAACTGATTCTATGGTTATATACGTCTGTTGTTACATAAGTTCTTATTTTTACAAGTGAAACTTAAATGCTCCCCTTTATTTCTGTAATTTTTTTTGATTATTACACTTAAAGTCGTGAGCTGACATTAATGTTTCTGAGACTAAATGTCTCAGAAATTTGACACTTAGAAAAATCCCATGATGTTAGGAGATATACTAGGTCTATGTTAGGGTATAAACTTTTTGACTTAGCCTTACCTTATCTTTGCATTTCCCATTAGCTTCTGTGTAAAATATTAGTGCATATTTAAGGGAAAAAATGAAGATGAATATAATTCACTTGATTAGAGATGCTCCTTAGTTAAACTTCCTCTCAGTGTCTTTAAGATCCACCAGGTGATGTTAATAGAATGATATTGCCAGATAGAAAATATTAAAATTTCAGTTAGCTGAAATAATTTATTAACTAGATTTCCCATGTTCCATTTCCAAAAGAAACAAATGACAAAACTATGGTGTTCTAGGTCCTTCTAAGAATATATATCTGCCAGGACTATTCCTGGGAACGTATTCAGTCTGGCTTTCACATTCCTTGCACTTCCTAACTTGTTTAGAGGAGCAGAAAGGTGACTCAGATGACCTGCAGAGTCCTGTTACAAAGGAAACACACTTATTTTACCTGTTGTTAACTTACGAGAAAAGGATAAATTGTTGACATATTTTAGGATTACTTTAAACAAGAATTGAACATTCAAATTGGTAATGATATTTTTACTATGATCGTTATTATGAGCAGCTAATTTTTAATTATGTACCAGTTGTTCTTTTAAGCATTTTACGCGCATAATCTTCTGTATATCCTTTCACCCCACATCATCTCCATTTTATAAATGAAAGAAAACAGGCTCAGTGAGGTTAAAGTTAGTTTGACCAAGCTCACGTGGCTAGCAAGTGGTAGGGCCAGGATCTGAACCCAGTTCTGCCTGTAAGCCCTTAGGTTCCTAACTACTATCCTGTAATATCTTCCTTGTTGCGTATTCCCATTTAACTGAGGAGGTACCGTTTTCTTCCCAGAATAAACATCATTACAGTTTTATCAGGATTCAGGAAGTGATTCTTATAATTAGGTTTCTAAAATAAGAAATTAATCTGGTAGCAGACAAGTCTGATTAATAAGTTTTATTTTAAAAGCACAATACTATCTTGAATCAGAAGGAAGGAAAATGTGTGTATTGAACAAAATTACTTTGATGGTACATTTTTGTAAAATTCCTGGTAACTGAGAAAGCGTGTCTGTGCCCTTTTAGACATTTCACAACTATGACAGGAGAGGGGAATATAAACTGAAGAAATACAGTTTCATACTTTAGCACATCATTTGAGGAAAATACAGCTTGTTCCCCCATGACCTTATAAAGTAATGAGAAGACTACATGGGAGTGAATGGAGAAAGAAAGGAAAATTTATTGTTTTAACAGTAGTTATGTGCTTTGAGTGGGCTGACTAAGGAGTTACTGTTATTTGTTTTGTAGAAGAGCAAGCCATCCTCTCTGATACCATGGAGATCTCATTGACTAGAGCAGTAGCCCCTAGTACTTATAAGGATTTCCTTTCAGCTTAGACTTAATCCTTTTAAGCTCCTAGCTACAGGGATAAATGTTGATTTTCAAGGTAGTATTTTTACCACATTGAATTTGTTTGAAAAATGATTCAGTCATTCTCTGCCTTACTCCTAAATGTTGCTGTGTGCATCATGTTTCTAGGTAGTTGAGCCCGTGAAACAATATGAAGAGGAGAAAATAGCCTTTTAAGGAAATTGGCCCACAGAAAGGATGGCCTTCTTGGACAATCCAACTATCATTCTAGCTCATATTCGACAGTCACATGTGACCAGTGATGACACAGGAATGTGTGAGATGGTTCTCATTGATCATGATGTTGACCTAGAGAAGATTCATCCTCCTTCAATGCCTGGAGACAGTGGGTCAGAAATTCAGGGAAGCAATGGTGAGACTCAGGGCTATGTGTACGCCCAGTCGGTCGATATTACCTCAAGTTGGGACTTTGGTATTAGAAGACGCTCAAATACAGGTAAACATTGCCTTTTAGTCCTGTCTTCTGAGCTTTAAATCAGTAAACAGTCTTATAGAATAATTCATAATGTTGGAATAGGTTTAATGGGAAAAGTTACTCTGTATAGATAGGAACATGAATACATTACACTAATAGTCTAAGGCATCTCTCCATCTCTGCAACTGAATGGAGAGAGTCTCTGGAATGATGAAGGAAGCGGACAGAGGAGGAGTAGGTGGAAAAGGTGACTATGATTTGAGATTCTGTTCTAAACAGTCACCATGCAGACAGGGAAGTGGACTGTCTTGAGGATCTTTACCAGAGCAACACTGTTACCAGTAGCCAGGGTTCAGGTTGCGTGATAAAGAACCTTTAATACGGAGAGCTGGCCAGACAAGGAGTGCTGCTGCCCGAGACAGTTCTCTCCCTTTGAGGAATCGTACTGCCTGGTGGGTTGGAGGGAGACAGCCAACTGTTAAGGGCGCTTTTAGTCGAATTCCTACTTGGGAGGTGAGATGAGAAAAGGTGCCCCTGTTTTTGATACATTATTTAGTTGATCTCTCTACCCTTTGGTATTCATGGCCTGAAAATGCTCAGTTTTAGCATATGTATATTTAGTTGTTAGCTTTTAAAAATTCATTCCCCTTTTCCAGCTTATGTTTTTGGGGAGCATTTCAAGGAGTATGTGATGAAGTCCTTTATGTAGATCCAACTATTTAGACTATATAATGTAGTTGTTTTAATATGATGGTATTCTATGAGATAATTTTTTTATTAGATAATCAGAAAATATAATCTCTTAATCAGTGGCAGTAACCTGCTAACTCCCAGGAAAAGTAACGCAGGATATATAGTAGAACCCTGAAAACATTTGCATGTTTGTTTTCATAGTCCATATCTAAAATGGATGTGAAGGAGTACTGCTGGTAGAACAGAATACAGTTTACACTACAAAGCATGTTAAGGTTTTGGTTCAGAATTCAGCGTTCTGTGACATCTGTCAATACAGAGAATAATTTGCTCTTGTGATGAAAATAATTAATAGCATTTCCCAATATCCAAAGGAACTTTAAGCAAAATAGGATTCGAGTGAAGGTTTGAATATAATTTCAAACCGTTGATTCGCAGTTCTCTAGTTGAAACTGACTTCCTTGCAAGTTATTGAGATATCTTTTATGACAGGCTGAATGGATTTAGTAGGAGAATGCTGCTAAATTGAGAGCTTTATGATTATAATACTTTGGCTGTACCCTTCAAATTTATTAATTGCAGTTGAATGTATTTTGCTTCTGTGGAATTTGGTTCGATAGAGTGACATTGTCAGAATGTTTTTGCCAGCACAGTTTAATTTTAGCAAGATGAGTTTCAGTCTTTCACTGCCACAACGCTAAGGCAACAATGAAAGATTTCCTACCTTGAAAGTGGTTGAAAGAAAACTTTATTTTATTTATTTTTATTAGCATTGGGCCAGGATAGGAAGTTGAAGATTAGCAAGAGGAACCTAATTTGAAGAGGTGGCGTAAGTGGTGACTTCCTTTTCCATTGTAGTCTCCACGTGCTGGACAGTATTGTATGCTGGACGATATTTCTTTAAAAGATCCGGTTAACTGACTTTTGAAGGTTGAGCAGCCAATGGTAGTATAATCACAAATGCATAATTTTAGATGATGCTTTTGTTTTGGTTGTTGGAATTTCTTAAGCTAGCATTTAGGTGCTAATAATTAATTAAGATTGTGGGGTATTCGAGTGACCGAGAAATTTACTTTTTAATCCTTTCAGCATATCTTACAATTTTGTATAAGAAAAATCATTCTTTTTAAGATTTGACTAATGTTACAAAGATACAAATCATTTATTTTACTACCTATAAACTGTTTCAGCCCACTGAAGAAAAGCTATGCTAATTTATATAGCTTTGACATTTTATAATTTTCATGATTTTTAGATAAAGGATTTTATATTTAAAACTTTAATAGTCTAGTCTGAGTTCATTTATCTTTAATTTTTGAAACGGGTAGAGTAATTCATAACAGTAATTTTATTCCTGTAATGTAATATTCACTTCAGTTCATTTGTGCATTAAAATTCCTTTAAGACCGTTATTAATGATTTATATAATGAAATGTCATATTAATCACAGAAGTTTTCACATTTTATTATTCTCTTCCATGTTAATACTATCTTTATGATCTCTATTAATGTTTTATATCCTCTAATTTCAATTATAAATCAAGAATATTTTCATGTTTTTGTTGGTATTTGCTTTTCAGGGGTGCCACCTTTAAAATTTTATGACTTTTTCCATACATATGCAATATAAAACATCTTTATTCATATAAAGGTAGTTAATTATGTCTTTGTTTATAGTAAACTTTCATTGACAAACTTATAGTTATAATATTTCTTTTCAAGCTCAAAGATTAGAACGACTCCGAAAAGAGAGACAAAACCAGATCAAATGCAAAAATATTCAGTGGAAAGAAAGAAATTCTAAGCAATCAGGTAAATCAAAATAATTTTAATTGTTAATTTGAGATTTATATCTTTATATTATTATGTAAGAGCTTTTATTTTTAATTCATCCTTTTAGATACTTTAGGCTGCTACCTCTTGTGTTTTGAGCTTTGAACTCTTTCACTTGGGTGCCTTGGCCCTCCAAAGCTGTGTGTTCTTTAGGTCTTGTCTTTTTGGCTACTCTTCATTCTGGGGGACAGGAATTCATGAGTTCAGGGCACATTTTGTAGAAACTGTTGTGCTGGTACCTTGTTCTTAGAGCCAAGGTGTACCTGTGGTTTGAATGGGCCTCGAGATTATAGATTTCTCCTGGCAATTCTAACCTAGACTTTCCCTTGCATTAGTGACCCCAATAACAACCTTTTTTGCTTATATGCTAATTCTTTTCCTTTAGCTTAGAAACCATTATGTTGCTGGTATGAGCATTTCTAGTATGTGTTCCTGGGGTATGTATATTAAAAAGCTGACCATTGATGTATTTTCCAAACTTCGAGAAGACTTTTTAAAAAATTATAAAATTGAATGCTATTAAAATATTTTCTAATGTTTTATTATGTTTCCTTGACTTTTCTCTTTTTTCTCTCCTTTCGAATAAGTGTCCGCAGTCTATCTTTCAATCTTCTTCATACCTCGCACTACTACCCTGGCGTATAATATGTGACCAGTCAATTTTTGTTGACTGACTCCTTTGCTACATAATATTTATGAAGCTAATAATATTCATGATTATCACAGTAATAGCAGCACCTACCTAGTGCTGTGGTAAGTACCTTATGTGCATCACTTCCAGTGAATGGTTCCATAAGGTGTAGGTTTCATTGCCATTGTTAACAGGTGAAACAGAAGGTCATAGGGACTTAACTTGCAGAATTTACAAGACTAGGAAGTGGTAGTGCAGTAGAGTCATGTTTTGTATCTAGCACTGTCTATCTCAAGCCCAGTCTCTTTCTGCTAAACCACATCATATAAAGTGGTTATTGCTTTCTCCTACTGTGATTGTAAACCCAGGAGTGTTCATTGGGTACAATTTTCTTAATGATTGCTTGTAAATGATGACTGTGTAGAACCAGAAATCTCATCCGCTTCTTTCTCCTTATATCTCACTTTTGTGACTTCCTGTAATTCTCCTGGAATGTCTTTTTAGTTTTGCCCTTGATATTTTAAAAATCTCTCCAGACTGGCCGTTTCTGTTGATCTAGTTAATACTTCTCTTTGTTGTATTTAGCACAAACTGGGAAACCTTTCTATCATTTATCTTGTCTACTTTCTTCAAAAGTTTTGTGTATCTTAAGTGTTTTTCCTATTTATTGCTTCTTAATGAGTTCAGAGCCAGTTTAGTAAGCCCAGCTCTCCAACTACCCTTTGCTTTGCCATCTTCACTTCCATATCTTATACAATCATTAAAAAATAAATTAATAAATAGAGGAGTAGAGCATCTCAAATATAACACCATTAACACCTTTCATAATGTGAGAAATAACTTCTTCAACCTAAATTTTGATGTATTTAATAATCTAATATTTAGAGATACGTCTAATAAATTTTAATACATCCATCACCCACTCCTTAAAGTCAGATTCTCTCTAACTTTTGTTCAGTGTTTCACAGAATGTGCGGGAGGCATAAATAAATAGTCCTCTGTTTGCTTTCATTTTAACCACACTATCCATTTCTCTGTCCCTCAGTTTCTTTCCTTCTTATTTCTGTCTCAGAGATTTGAATAATTGACCCTGAGATCTTAATTCTGGAAAGGCTCTTTAAAGTGCCTGTCCATACTTTGAAATGTTGACCTTGATTCTGGCCAGACCAGTGGCTTGCCTGGTGTTTATTCCTCATCAATGTATAGAGGAATACCTTTGAATTTTCTGTTAAGCTGGTTCCATCATTACCACAGACTTACACCCAGGTATCCTGAAATGGTTAGAAAAGTGGAGTCCCCAGTCCACTAAACATCTCCCTGGCAAACAGAGCAGCCATTCTGTTTTCACACATCTCTAAAACACATCCTCTCTTTTGGCAAGAAATGCCATGACCAAATCATTTTGATTTTAATTGGAAATTTTGGCTAGGTTATCATTCATTTACTCACTCTTTTTATGCTAATTACATTTTGTTAAAAATCCTTTCATCTGCTTTTGCTTATCTTTGTTTTACTTCATTTCCCACTAGAAGAATCATCATTGTGAATATGATGATCTCCCCTGCAGTATTCTTTTCCCATGATTATTCTGTCTGTGTCTGGTCCATTCTTTAAGACACTACCTAAATGCAACCTTTCCATAGAGGAGTTGGAAAGGATCCTAGAAGCCGTCTGGTTCGTATTTCGAAGTTCTTCATGAACATACTGACGCATGTGCCACAAGACCATGTGATGAATGTAATACCTTATAGTAAGATCCTTTTAGTGTTTCTGTAACTAAAACTGCATGGATAAATGTGAAGCCAATGTCATTGGAAGACAGCGTTGTCAGGAATAATGTCAAATCAAGGACTAGTATTTTTAATTTTATTGTTTTAAAATGGTGTTTTATATTACTTACAAAATTAGTTAATACTCTTACTTATTGAGTCATTTAACAAGTATTTCTTCCACAGCTTCTGTGTGCGTAGTGATTCACTGCGTGCTTCGGGGAATACATGATTCCCATCCTCAGAAAGTTTGAAGTCTAGTGGAATTCAAGGCTATTTACATGTAAGGTTAAATAATAGCTTAAAATAATAATGTACTTTATATCAGTTACTTATGAATATTCCTAGTTTTCTTTATATAACTTTTGTTATATAGCTACAGTTCCCAGGTGCAGTGGCTATATAACAGTCAGAAATGCATCCAAAAGTGTTATAATGACATCTGTATGCATTTCTAGACCCTGTCTATGGAATTCCTGATTTAGTAGATAGAGGTTGGGGTCCACAAATCTGTATTTTTCAGAAGCTCACTGGGTGAATCTAATGGGTAACCAGCTCTGAGCACCACTGGATTATATGCCACCGACTAAGTTGACTTCATGCAAGTAGAACAAATTAGTTGTTAATATTTCTATATTATTGGTAAGAAAACGAGTACAGAGGTGCCGAATAACTTTCCCAAGTTATTTACAAGTGATAAATGGCAAAGTCAGAGTTCTTGCCCTGGGCATTCTGACTGCAGAGACTGTAGTCTCTCTACTCTGTTCCCTTCTCTCCCATATTGCAGGCAGAAAGGAGCTGCTCCTGACGCTTTGGGTATTGAACAGTCTTTGATGTTCCCTTGCACCTTTCCTTCTCTCTCTGTCAGCTACAGGTAGGGTTCAGGAAAATTGCCAAAGCTTCTATATTTAAAAAAAACTAACAACTTCCAGTGGCCAATAATGAAAAGCAAGTGAAGTTAAAGTTGAAGAGCAGTGTGAGATCGAGTAATTCAGGAAGTACAGCTGTGCCTTATGAATGGCTTAGAACCAGGAGGAAGGGCTCTGGGACCTTTCCCAATCTTACGCTTTTTTGTGCTCATCTGATCTCTCCTTCCTCCTCCTGTTCTGCTCCCTCTCCCCACAACTGCTTTGTCTGCTTGTCTGATCCAGAGTTATTCATTCAACAAGTATTTATTTAGCTCCTACAGTACACAGGAAGAAATAGAGGAAATCAATAGAATGGGAAAGACTAGAGATCTCTTCAAGAAGACAAGAGATACCAAGGGAACATTTCATGCAGAGATGGGCACAATAAAGAACAGAAATGGCATGGACCTAACAGAAGCAGAAGGTATTAAGAAAAGGTGGCAAGAATACTGAGAAGAACTATACAAAAAAGATCTTCATGACCCAGATAATCACAATGACGTGATCGATCACTCACCTAGAGCCAGACATCCTGGAATGTGAAGTCTAGTGGGTCTTAGGAAGCATCACTACGAACAAAACTAGTAGAGGTGATGGAATTCCTTGAGCTATTTCAAATCTTAAAAGATGGTGCTGTGAAAGTGCTGCACTCAATATGCCAGCAAATTTGGAAAACTCAACAGTGGCCACAGGACTGGAAAAGGTCAATCTTCATTCCAATCCCCAAGAAAGGCAATGCCAAAGAATGCTCAAACTACCGCACAATTGCACTCATCTCACAGGCTAGCAAAGTAATGCTCAAAATTGTCCAAGCCAGGCTTCAACAGTACGTGAACTGTGAACATCCAGATGTTCAAGCTGGATTTAGAAAAAGCAGAGGAACCAGAGATCAAATTGCCAACATCTGCTGGATGATCGAAAAAGCAAGAGAGTTCCAGAAAAACATCTACTTCTGCTCTATTGACTATGCCAAAGCCTTTGACTGTGTGGATCACCACAAACTGGAAAATTCTGAAAGAGATGGGAATATCAGACCACCTGACCTGCCTCCTGAGAAATCTGTATGCAGGTCAGGAAGCGTATTGGACCTGTATCCTGGTCCAGTCAGAAGTGGAAATGGAACAACAGACTAGCTCCAAATAGGAAAAGGAGTACGTCAAGGCTGTGTATTGTCACCCTGCTTATTTAACGTATACAGAGTACATCATGAGAAATGCTGGGCTGGAGGAAGCACAAGCTGGAATCAAGATTGCTGGGAGAAATATCAATAACCTCAGATATGCAGATGACACCACCCTTATGGCAGAAAGTGAAGAGGAACTAAAGAGCCTCTTGATGAAAATGAAAGAGAGAGTGAAAAAGTTGTCTTGAAGTTCAACATTCAGAAAACAAAGATCATGGCATCCGGTCCCATCACTTCATGGCAAATAGATGGAGAAACAGTGGAAACAGTGGCTGACTTTATTTTTTGGGGCTCCAAAATCACTGCAGATGGTGATTGCAGCCATGAAACTAAAAGACGCTTACTCCTTGGAAGGGAAGTTATGACCAACCTAGAAGGCATATTAAAAAGCAGAGACATTACTTTGCCAACAAAGGTCCGTCTAGTCAAGGCTGTGGTTTTTCCATTGGTCATGTATGGATGTGAGAGTTGGACTATAAAGAAAGCTGAGTGCCGAAGAATTGATGCTTTTGAACTGTGATGTTGGAGAAGACTCTTGAGAGTCTCTTGGACTGCAAGTAGGTCCAACCAGTCCATCCTGAAGGAGATCAATCCTGGGTGTTCATTGGAAGGACTGATGTTGAAGCTGAAACTCCAATACTTTGGCCACCTCATGTGACAAGATGACTCACTGGAAAAGATTCTTATGCTGGGAGGGATTGAGGGCAGGAGGAGAAGGGGACGACAGGATGAGATGGTTGGATGGCATCACCGACTGAATGGACATGAGTTTGGGTAAACTCCGGGATTTGGTGATGGACAGGGAGGCCTAGCGTGCTGCAGTCCATGGGATCGCAAAGAGCTGGACATGACTGAGCGACTGAACTGAACTGACAGTACACAAAGGCAGTTATGCACTCTTATAGGCCTCAAAGGTATAGCAGTAAACAGGACAAAGTCTCTCCTCCGATGGAGCTTGTTGGGGAGAAAGACAGTTAACAGACACAGTATGTCAGATGTCAGAATGGGATAAGTGGCACAGAGAAAAATATTACCTAGCTCAGGGGGATAAGGAGTGCTAGGCAGGGGATTTTGCTGTTTATAGGGTGATCAGGGAAGACCACATGAGGAAGGTGATGGTTGAGCAGAAATCTGAAGGGAGTGAGGGAGTGAGCCAGGCAGGTAATGGGAGATGAGTGTTCTAAGATGAGGAATCAGCAAGTACAAAGGTCCTGGGGTGGAAGTGAGACTGATGTACTGGTGGAAAAGCAAAGGAGGATCCCTGTTGGTTAGAGCACAGTGAGCAGGGGAAGTGGGGTCGCAGAAGCCAGCCATGGGAGACCTGATCACAAATGGTCCTGTAAGGACCTGGATGAGGTGATTTGATCAGAGTACTGATATGATATGGGACTTAGTTTCTTTTTCCTAGCTTAAATTTCCTTTAAAACGACTATTTATTATAAAATATTTCAGACACGGAAACAAAGAACTTTTTCAAACATATGCAAAAGTAGAGAGAATGGTGTCATGAACCCCCCACGCCCATCGCCTAGCTTCAGCAGCCTTAGTAGGATATGTCTTGTCTCGTGTCACTTATATGTTCACCTACCCTTTTCTCCCAGATTATTTTTAAGCAAATCCTTGCTGTCATATAAATGCATACCTAAATACTTATTTGTTTTTTAATGTGTACTTAAACTGCACTACCACTGTTCTCCTAAAAATGAGCAGTAACTCTTTACTTTTACCAAATATTTCCTTGTTTCAGACTCCCCTTCCCCCCATTTCGTTTGTTCAGGTCTAGATCTGAGGTCCACACATTACTTCTGGGTAACACATCTCATTTCCTTTCTAATCTACAGATTCGGATTCTTTTCCAGCTTTTTATTCTGTAGTTTATTTGTTAAAGAAACTGGGTCTTTTGTCCCATAGAATTTTCTGCATTCTGGCTTTTGCTAATCCATCCCCACAATCTCATTTAATATGTTCCTCTGTCCTCTTTATTTCCTATAAACTGGTGGTTGGATCTGGAAAATTACTCACATTGAAGTTTGGTTTTTGGTAAGAATACTATGTTCATACTGATCTGTATTTTCTATTGCATCATTTTAGGAAACATGGAATGTCTTCTTGGTTCTTTTTATTTGTGATAAGATTGATGGTAGAATCAAGTGTTGTCTATTCATTATTAAATTACTCCCATCAGCTTCTCGTCTGTTGATTTTAGTGGCCATTGATGAGCATCACTAGATTCATTATCATTGCATGCGTGCTCGGTTGTGTCCGACTTTTTGTGACCCTGTGGACTGTAGCCTGCCTGGCTCCTCTGTCCGTGGGATTCTCCAAGCAAGGATACTGGAGTGTGTTGCCATTTCCTTCTCCAGGAAATCTTCCCGACCCAGAGATCGAACCCAGGTCTCCTGCACTGGGAGGCAGATTCTTTACCTCTGAGCCACTTGGGAAGTCCAGATTCTTTCATTCAGTTCAGTTCATTTGCTCAGTCGTGTCTAACTCTTTGCAACTCCATGGACTGCAGCACGCCAGCTTCCCTCTCTATCACCAACTCCTGGAACTTGCTCAAACTCATGTCCATTGAGTCGATGATGCCATCCAACCATCTCATCCTCTGTTGTTTCCTATCCTCCAGCCTTCAATCTTTCCAGCATCAGGGTCTTCTGAAATGAGTCAGTTCTTCTCATCAGGTGGCCAAAGTATTGGAGTTTCAGCTTTAGCATCAGTCCTTCCAGTGAATATTCAGGACTGATTTCCTTTAGGATGGACTGGTTGGATCTCCTTGCTGTCCCAGGGACTCTCAAGAGTCTTCTCCAACACCACAGTTCAAAAGCATCAATTCTTTGACGCTCAGCTTTCTTTCGGAGAAGGCAATGGCAAGCCACTCCAGTTCTCTTGCCTAGAAAATCCCATGGATGGAGGAACCTGGTAGGCTGCAGTCCGTGGGGTCGCTAAGGGTCAGACACGACTGAGCGACTTCACTTTCACTTTTCACTTTCACACATTGGAGAAGGAAATGGCAACCCACTCCAGTGTTCTTGCCTGGAGAATCCCAGGGACGGGGGAGCCTGGTGGGCTTCCGTCTATGGGGTCACACAGAGTCGGACACGACTGAAGTGACTTAGCAGCAGCAGCAGCAGCTTTCTTTAGTTGTGAAATAGTGATTTCTGATTTTATCAGTCTTTCTTCATTTATTAACAAGTTTTATATAAAGAACTTTCCCTAATCTATTATTTGGCCCACCCTCAGGTATAGTTCCTACACGAAAGGTAGGATATGTGCTTGATGCTTTGCCTTTGTTAGTAGTTTTCAGGATGAAGAGTTTATTCCTTTGCATCCTGTTTAGGTGACCAATGAGGGTTTTTTCACTGGGAGAAGGCAATGGCGAGCCACTCCAGTACTCTTGCCTAGAAAATCCCATGGATGGAGGAGCCTTGTTGGCTGCAGTCCGTGGGGTCGCTAGGGGTCGGACACGACTGAGCGACTTCACTTTCTCTTTTCACTTTCACACATTGGAGAAGGAAATGGCAACCCACTCCAGTGTTCTTGCCTGGAGAATCCTGGGGACGGGGGACCCTGGTGGGCTTCTGTCTATGGGGTCACACAGAGTCGGACACGACTGAAGTGACGCAGCAGCAGCAGCAGCATCATTATCCACTATGGGCTTTAAGCATAAATTATATTTTTCTATTCATTGCAGTTATTCTTTTTTATGCTAATATTGTCCTTTTGTATAGTGAGTCCCTTCACATTTGCTTTTAACTTCTTTGACACTGTTCCAGTAACCTTTCATAGCTTCCTTGCTTTCTTGTATAACATGATGTTGCAGGTTCATCTTGCCCATTTTCTTCCCCACATTTGGAATCAGCCATTTCTCCTGGGAGCCTTGATTCTTTTTGGTGGTAAATGGCATTGAGAGACCACACGTGAGCTCTCGGGGTTCTCACTGGATTGATTTTTTTTTTTAGGCCTTTTCTGGGAGTAGAGCTCAGAAAAAAATAAAATTTTAAAGAGAGAATACATTGTGAGTTAGTGCTGATAATTCCAATTCAAATTTAGGAATTTCTACTTAATTTTTTGATTTTTTGTTTATGTATCTTTTCTCTTGCTGAAAATCTTGGTTCCAGAATTGAAATACCAATGTAATTAGTAACATTATGATTAGTGAGAACATTTTAAGAATTTTTTAATCTTTTTAATACATTCTACTAGGAAATACAGTCATCTTGCTCTGTGATAAAGTTACTTAAAATAATTCCTATCTTTGTAGTTAAACTGCCAACTAAATACTACACTTAGGTTCATGTATTTCATTTTGCTTTATTTTTTGAGGTTGCATTTTCCTTTATTAATTACACAAAACATTTATGTGGTTCCAGAGTTAAATACATAAAAGAAGAGAAATCTAGCTTCAATCTTTATCTTCTACTCTTTTAGTCAATTTAAACAAGGTTTGGCTTTCTTGTCCAGTTACAACTATATATAAATATATTCACATTTGTATTCCCCTCTTTTTAAATTAAAGATAGCATAATAAATCCTATTTTATGCAACACATTTTTTAGTTAACAACATATCCTGAGAATTACTCTGGAACAATCTATGGAGATAGGTTTCATGATGTGAATGTATCATAGTTTAGCCAGGAAGGCCCTTGTTGAGGGATATTTGATAGTTTTCAGGCTTTTGCTATTGTAGATGGCACTGCAGCGAAAAGCCTCCCACATATGAGTTTTGTTTTGTTGCCAGTATCCCTCAGATCAGATCCTGAAAGTGATCTTGCTGGGCCAAGAGGTAAATATATGGTTTTCTTGGACATTGCCACATTCCCCCTTCATTGAGAATTTACTCTTTTGCATTCCCTCTAGTAATAGTATCTATTTCCTCATAGCCTTAACATTTTTTGTTTTTTTCCAGTCTGATAGAAGTGCAGTGGTATCAGTGTGTAGTTTTAATTTGCGTATCTCTTACTGTGAATGTGGTTGCACATCTTTCCATTTGTTTAAGAGTTATTTGAGTTTCTTCTGTGGATATTGTACATTTTTCTATAGGGTTGTTGGTCAGTGTCTTCTCTACTTTGAGACTCTTTATATAATTAGGAAGTTTTTATTTTTATAGCATCAGATTTATCCATTTTCTTATTCTGAAGTTTATAACTCATATTTTAAAAAACTCATTGGCTGGCTCTGGGTTGGGTGGGGGAGGATAATGTGGAAACAAGACCAGTTTGAAGATGGTGGTAATAATCCAGCTTCCGTAGCCATAGATGGCTCTGGATATCTTCTGAAGTTTCTGTTGATGGATAAAGTGTGAAAGAGAAAAGTGGAATGACACTCAAGTTTTTTGCCTGGCAGAATAGAGTTGCCATTAACTGAGAAGATGATTGTGGACGGGGCAGGTTAGTGGAAAGATCAAGAGGTTGGTTATGTAAGGACATGAAAAGTTTGAGATGCCATCAGCCAACCAGGTAGAGGAGTGAAATAGAAACTTGAATATGCAAGTCTCTAATTTTAGTGAATATTTAGGAATAGTCATTTAGAAGTTATCACCATACAAGGGTATTTATTTATTTAAGTTTTCCCTATTTATTTATTTTTTATTGAGGTATGCTTACATACATTGAAATGTAGAAGTGTTAAATGTTTGATGACTTTTGCCAAACATATACACCTGCGTAACTAGCATTCCAGTCAAGTATGTAGCATTTCTATAACCTAGAAATTTCCCTCCTGCCTCTTTCTAGCTAATCCACTGCCCAAAGGCAATTACTGTTCCGATTTATATCACCAAAATTTAGTTTTGACTTTTGTAAAATGGTGTTTCTTCAATTTTAGTCTGAATTTGGCAATAAGGAATTCATGATCTGAGGCACAGTCAGCTCCCGGTCTTGTTTTTGCTGACTGTATAGAGCTTCTCCGTCGTTGGCTGCAAAGAATATAATAAATCTGATTTTGGTGTCGACCATATAGTGATGTCCATGTGTAGAGTCTTCTATTGTGTTGTTGGAAGAGGCTGTTTGCTATGACCAGTGTGTTCTCTTGGCAGAACTCTATTAGCCTTTGTCCTGCTTCATTCAGTACTACAAGGCCTAATTTGCCTGTTATTCCAGGTGTTTCTTGACTTCCTACTTTTGCGTTCCAGTCCTCTATAATGAAAAGGACGTCTTTTTTGGTTGTTAGCTCTAGAAGGTCTTGTAGGTCTTCATAGAACTGTTCAACTTCAGCTTCTTCAGTGTTACTGGTCGGGGCATAGACTTGGATTACCGTGGTATTGAACATGGAACAAGAGACTGGTTCCAAATAGGAAAAGGAGTACGTCAAGGCTGTATATTGTCACCCTGCTTATTTAACTTATATGCAGAGTACATCATGAGAAATGCTGGGCTGGAGGAAGCACAAGCTGGAATCAAGATTGCTGGGAGAAATATCAATAACCTCAGATATGCAGATGATACCACCCTTATGGCAGAAAGTGAAGAAGAACTAAACAGCTTCTTGATGAAAGTGAAAGAGGAGAGTGAAAAAGTTAGCTTAAAACTCAACATTCAGAAAACAAAGATCATGGCATCCGGTCCCATCCCTTCATGGCAAATAGATGGGTAAACGGTAGAAACAGTGTCAGACTTTATTTTTTTGGGCTCCAAAATCACTGCAGATGGTGATTGCAGCCATGAAACTAAAAGACGCTTACTCCTTAGAAGGGAAGTTATGACCAACCTAGATAGCATATTTAATAGCAGAGACATTACTTTGCCAACAAAGGTCCTTCTAGTCAAGGCTGTGGTTTTTCCAGTGGTCATGTGTGGATGTGAGAGTTGGACTATAAAGAAAGCTGAGTGCCGAAGAATTGATGCTTTTGAACTGTGGTGTTGGAGAAGACTCTTGAGAGTCCCTTGGGCTGCAAGGAGATACAACCAGTTCATCCTAAGGGAGATCAGTCTTGGGTATTCATTGGAAGGACTGATGTTGAAGCTGAAACTCCAATACTTTGGCCACCTTATGCAAAGAGCTGACTCATTGTAAAAAAACCTGATGCTGGGAAAGATTGAAGGCAGGAGGAGAAGGGGACGACAGAGGATGAGATGGTTGGATGGCATCACCGACTCAATGGAAATGGGTTTGAGTGAACTCCGGAAGTTGGTGATGGACAGGGAGGCCTGGCGTGCTGCTGTTCATGGGGTCGCAAAGAGTCGGACACAACTGAGTGACTGAACTGAACTGAAAATGGTGTTTACCTACATATTTTATCTTATTGGCTGTGCTGCACCACTTGTGGGATCTTCATACCCCAACCAGGGATCAAACCTGGGCCTCTGGCAGTGAAATCCAAGAATCACTAATCCAGATTCTGGAATATATAAGTACATTAATCAACAGATTAATGTCTATTATATTTGAAGGCAGTGGCGACTCACTCCTGTGCTCTTGCCTGGAAAATCCCATGGACGGAGGAGTCTGGTAGGCTGCAGTCCCTGGGGTGACTTCACTTTCACTTTTCACTTTCATGCATTGGAGAGGGAAATTGCAGCCCACTCCAGTATTCTTGCCTGGAGAATCCCAGGGATGGCGGAGCCTGGTGGGCTGCCTTCTATGGGGTTGCACAGAGTCGGACACGACTGAAGCGACTTAACAGCAACAATAGTTTAAAATGCACATTTAAGAACATTTTCAGTTCAGTTCAGTCCAGTCGTTCAGTCGTGTCCGACTCTGTGCAACCCCGTGAATTGCAGCACACCAGGCCTCCCTGTCCATCACCAACTCCCAGAGTTTACCCAAACTCATGTCCATTGAGTCAGTGATGCCATCCATCCATCTCATCCTCTGTCGTCCCCTTCTCCTCCTGCTCCAAATCCCTCCCAGCATCAGGGTCTTTTCCAGTGAGTCAACTCTTCCCACGAGGAGGTTCAGCTTCAGCGTCAGTCCTTCCAGGACTGATCTCCTTTAGGGTGGACTGGTTGGATCTCCTTGCATTCAAGGGACTCTCAAGAGTCTTCTCCAACACCACAGTTCAAAAGCATCAATTCTTTGGTGCTCAGCTTTCTTCACAGTCCAACTCTCACATCCATACATGACCACTGGAAAAACCATAGCCTTGACTAGACAGACCTTTGTTGACAAAGTCATATCTCTGCTTTTTAATATGCTGTCTAGGTTTTTTTCATAACTTTCCTTCCAAGGAGTAAGCGTCTTTTAATTTCATGGCTGCAATAACCACCTGCAGTGATTTTGGAACCAAAAAAATAAAGTCAGCCACTGTTTCTGCTTTTTCCCCCATCTTTTTGCCATGAAGTGATGGGACCAAATGCTATAATCTTAGTTTTCTGAATATTGAGCTTTAAAGCAACTTTTTCAGTCTCCTCTTTCACTTTCATCAAAAACATTTTAGATTGCTTTTAAAGTGGTATTTTAAATATTGGAAGTGCTGTTCTACCTGTAATCAATCAACAAGTTTATTGCTGTACTTTGGAAAGGAATGATCCTTTATCAACACCTATTTCTTCTTCTTGTTCAGTCACTAAGTCATGACTGACTCTTTGCAAACACATGAACCGCAGCAGGCCAGGCTTCCCTGTCCTTCACTGTCTCCTGTAGTTTGCTCAAACTCATATCCATTGAGTTGGTGAAGCCATCCAATCATCTCATCCTCTGTCTCCCTCTTCTCCTGCCCTCAGTGTTTCTCAGCATCAATGTCTTTTCAAATGAGTCGGCTCTTAGCATCAGGTGGACAAAGTATTGGAAAAAGCAAAAACAAAAAACCTACTGGGTGCTAGGAACAACGCCAGGTGTCTTCTTATCTTGTCCCCGCAATGATCCTAAGAGATAAGTTACCAATAGCTCCAGAATAAAGGGAACTGTGACTAATCAAAGTCACTGTACTCTTATCAATAGGGTTAAGTGTGAAGTGATAATGTAATAACTCTTACATTCTCTGACTAATTCACACTTGGATTTCTCTCCTCAACCTATGACATGTTCCCCCTTCCTCCTTTGCTTCCTACATCATTGAGAAAAGGATCAAATTCTTTTTTAAAAGGTGGCATTTCTGGAGAAGGAAATGGAAATCCACTTCAGTACTCTTGCCTTGAAAATCCAGTGGACAGAGGAACACAGTGGGCTATATAGTCCATGGGGTCACAAAAGAGTTGCACACAACTTAGCGACTAAACAACCACCACCTAACTCCTTACCAGAGACTGAACACACACGTACAGTAATTTCCATGCTCAAGTATTTAGTCAGCACATTGCTCAGTGAGATGCTAGTTTGGTAATCACAATTACAAATAGTTGATCTGGATGATTCACAGTCTTAGGACTGTATCCTGCAGGTGTTGTCCTTGTACAGTTCTGTGTTTAGTTACATACATTCCTTGTCCATTCTGCCCTGGCCTTTGGGAGGTCCATCTGCCTTCTCCGTTTCCCTTTTCATTTTCTGCTGACCGGAGAGACTAGATTTGGAGCTTCAGTCTCTGGATATATCAGATTGTATGCATGCATATCATAATCATAGTAGCCTTCTTGTTGATTCAGGTCACTGAATGCATGAGGATTTTAGAAATGTATACTACTATTAACAAAATTTAAAAAAATAATTTTCTGGGGCCAAGAAGCTAGCATACTATTCATTTACACACAAAAAATATGACACTTTGCTATCTAATTCACATTCTGAATTTTAAGTACATGTAATCAACAGATTAATATCTGTTAATTATACATTCATAACAACAGGTCCTTTTCTTCTGGTTTGCCATATAAATCTATAGGGACTCATCTGATAAAGTTGTCCCACTAATTTGTTGAAAATAACTTGTTACCTTTTTAAAAAGTTCTAAGTACACAGAGTACATCATGAGAAATGCTGGGCTGCAAGAAGCCAAGCTGGAATCAAGATTGCCAGGAGAAATATCAATAACCTCAGATATGCAGATGATACTACCTTTATGGCAGAAAGTGAAGAGGAACTCAAAAGCCTCTTGATGAAAGTGAAAGAAGAAAGTGAAAAAGTTGCTTAAAGCTCAACATTCAGAAAACTAAGATCATGGCATCTGGTCCCATCACTTCCTGGCAAATAGATGGGGAAACAGTGGAAACAGTGTCAGACTTTATTTTTGGGGGCTCCAAAATCACTGCAGATGCTGATTGCAGCCATGAAATTAAAAGACGCTTACTCCTTGGAAGGAAAGTTATGACCAACCTAGATAGCATATTAAAAGGCAGAGATATTACTTTGCCAACAAAGGTCCATCTAGTCAAAGCTATGGTTTTTCCAGTGGTCATGTATGGAGGTGAGAGTTGGACTGTGAAGAAAGATGGAGTGCCGAAGAATTGATGGGTTGAACTGTGGTGTTGGAGAAGACTCTTGAGAGTCCCTTGGACTGCAAGTAGGTCCAACCAGTCCATCCTAAGGGAGTTCAGTCCTGGGTGTTCATTGGAAGGACTGATGTAAAGCTGAAACTCCAATACTTTGGCCACCTCATGTGAAGAGTTGACTCATTGGAAAAGATCCTGATGCTGGGAGGGATTTGGGGCAGGAGGAGAAGGGGACGACAGAGGATGAGATGGCTGAATGGCATCACCGACTCAATGGACATGAGTTTGAGTGAACTCCAGGAGTTGGTGATGGACAGGGAGGCCTGGCGTGCTGCGATTCTTGGGGTCGCAAAGAATCGGACACGACTGAGAGTCTGAACTGAACTGAATTGAAAGTGACAATTTCAGAATTATATTTGATCCCAGTTCAGGTTGGTCGTGCTCAAGAATGGAATGGATTGAACTTAGTTGATCTAAGTAACTCCAATACTTTGTCCACCTCATGCAAAAAGTTGATTCATTGGAAAAGACCCTGTTTCTGGGAGGGATTTGGGGCAGGAGGAGAAGGGGACAGCAGAAGATGAGATGGCTGGATGGCATCACAGACTTGATGGACATGCATTTGGGTAAACTCCGGGAGTTGGTGATGGACAGGGCTGCCTGGCATGCTGTGATTCATGGGGTCGCAAAGAGTCAGACATGACTGAGCGACTGAACTGAACTGATTGCACATTTTAAGATCTAAGATTGATTCATTTGAAACTTTTAAGTATGGAAATTTTCTAACATCACAAAAATAAAAAGTACAATAAACCCCCATGTACTTATCATCCAGCTGTCACCTTAAATGACATTCAGATTAATATAGAGAATTAAATGATCTTTTAGAGGGTATGGAACTAACTTGTCTTGGTTCACTGATGAGTAAGTGCTGAAGATTTTTATTTAATAAGTTAATCTGAATTCCTTCAATCATTATTTTATCCATTGATTCATGCAATGAAATTTATTGAAGGTCTACTGTGTTCATTAGTGCCTAATGGCTAAGAGCCTTGGTGGGGTGCAAATCTTAGCCCTGCTTCTTATAGGCTGTGTGACCAGGGGTAATCAAAGTATTCTGTGCTTCAGTTTCCACACTGACACAATTGAGACAATGCTAGTGTCTACCTCACAAGTTTGTTATGATGTTTTGGTGAGATTCATTGGCTTCCTCAAAGTATGTTAACTACTGTTGTCATAAATACTCTTCTTCCTTTTCCTTTTCTACTTCTTCATCTTTGTCATCCAGATTATGTGCTAGGTACACATTGGGAACCGTGAGAGGGAGGGTTAAGTTGTGAACCTTGACCTTGAAAAACCAGAACTTCAAAATTAGAGAGAGGAGAGTTCTTCAGGATTGTCTGGTTTAACAAGTCCAGAGAGGTTTAGTGAATAGTCCAGAATCACACATCTGTTAGCGGCAAAGCCAGGCCAAAGCTCAGATCTCACAGCTGTGAAATGCTCTTCTTATAGAATAGCCCTTTTGTTGTTTTATCTGACCTCTGCCCTTTTCCTTAAACCCTGCTGCTGCTAAGTCACTTCAGTTGTGTCTGACTCTGTGTGACCCCATAGACGGAAGCCCACCAGGCTCCCCTGTCCCTGGGATTTTCCAGGCAAGAACACTGGAGTGGGTTGCCATTTCCTTCTCCAATGTGTGAAAGTGAAAAGTGAAAGTGAAGTCGCTCAGTCGTGTCCGATCCTTAGCGACCCCAAGGACTGCAGCCTACCAGGCTCCTCCATCCATGGGATTTTCTAGGCAAGAGTACTAGAGTAGAGTACTAGAGTACCTTCTCCTTAAACCCTAGTCTTTCTGAATTGACAAACATGACCTACATGTGTATTTCAGTGCTCTGCTCGCTCAGTGCACAGACATAAAAGTATATGTTAGGCCTGTTGCACATATCAGACCGGAACATGTCCTTGGATGCTCCCTCCTTAAGGTTCCAAGGAAGACTTTTTAGGGAAGGTAGACACAGGCCGTCTCTCTGTGTTGTAATCACAAAAATGTTTTTATCTTCCTCTTGTATCACAGCCCAGGAGTTAAAGTCACTGTTTGAAAAAAAGTCCCTCAGAGAGAAACCTCCAAATTCTGGGAAGCAGTCAATATTATCTGTACGCCTGGAGCAGTGCCCTCTGCAGCTGAATAATCCCTTTAATGAGTACTCCAAATTTGATGGCAAGGTAAGTAAACAGGATCTCATCCCTTCAGGTAATGCCTGGACTGAATGGAGTTACTATTGGTATTGTCATTCTTATTTTTATCAGATTTAGGTTTAAGTAGGTTTCGAAAGGGAGTCAGAATAAACAAAGAATGTCTCTCACATTTTTAAAGACTAAGGGTGTAGTCAAGCTATGGTTTTTCCAGTGGTCATGTGTGGATGTGAGAGTTGGACTGTGAAGAAAGCTGATCGCCAAAGAATTGATGCTTTTGAACTGTGGTGTTGGAGAAGACTTTTGAGAGTCCCTTGGACTGCAGAGAGATCCAACCAGTTCATTCTAAAGGAGATCAGTCCTGGGTGTTCACTGGAGGGACAGATGCTAAAGCTGAAACTCCAATACTTTGGCCACCTCATGCGATGAGTTGACTCACTGGAAAAGACTCTGATGCTGGGAGGGATTGGGGGCAGGAGGAGAAGGGGATGACAGAGAATGAGGTGGCTAGATGGCATCACCGACTCGATGGAGATGAGTTTGAGTGAACTCCGGGAGGTGGTGATGGACAAGGAAACCTGGCGTGCTGTGATTCATGGGGTCGCAAAGAGTCGGACACGACTGAGCGACTGAACTGAACTGAACTGAAGGGTGTGAAAAGGTCTGGTTTTGGGCTTATTGTTGTTTCCACAGTAATATGTTTGGGAGGATGAAAACAGAAACAGTCCTGAGATAGGAATGTGTGTGTTCCTGTTTTATGTCCTAAGGTTTGGGTTAGTTGGGTTGTGATTAATTAAGGTCTAACTGTGGGGAAAGCCTTGAAAATGGTTCTGGGAAGCAGTTTGCATTGTTTTGTATGAGTCTTGATTATAACTCCACAAATTGTGGACGTTAGAGCTTCTCTTCAGAATTCTAGGATGTTGCTTTGCATTTCAGTGTTCTATTGAATCTCATTTGACACTTGCTGTGCAGGATGACTGAATTTCTGCTGTCCTGACAGTTTACAGTTTGTAAAGTTAAAGTGTGTTTATTCTCCTTTTAGAAAAAGGACCACTATTTTAAGTGGAGTATGGCTCTACCTTAGCAGCCACTCTCCTGCATTCCCACATTCTGTGTCTGTAGCAAATTGAGCTGGTCATCTTTCAGACCTGTAGCAGTCGATGTTTTTATTTATTGCCATTATATTTACTGTCTGTCAGTGGCGTGGGGGTGCTGAGTGATAGCTTGTTGCCTGGAGCGATTGTGTACAATTTGTCTTATTTCAGCACAGTTGCAATTAATAAACGTAGAATTCTTTGCTTATGTTTGCACTTTTCATATTCAAGTCCTGGTTATATGCAGGTTCTATCAGTTGTCATCTTTGAGCATGGTGATGTTCTTTACTTTGAAACACTTTCATCTCATACAATTCAGCATGTTTCCACTGGTTTTTTGTTAGTATCTAAGTCATGTCCTACCCTTTGCCAGCCTATGGACTGTGGCCCCCCAGGCTCCTCTGCCGATGGGATTTCCCAAGCAAGAATACTGTAGTGGGTTATCATTTCCTTAAGTAAGCATATATGGCCGTTGGCACCTTAGGTTATTGATGCTGGCAGAGAAGAACAGAAACTAGAAACAAAATGCATAAGTAACATAAAATCCTAATATGCTCAGGAATTTCCCCCCCAAAACATCAGAAAGCGCTTTTAGTAAATTAGAGATTGTATCCTGTGAAAAGCTTCTCTTCAGTCTGCCCCTGCCCCATCTTCTGCTGCTTCTTGTGGAATACAGCAGAGAAGAAAGGGTCCCCCTAGGGAATGGGAATGTCAGCCTCTGGAAACAAGTGAGTTGGGCTTAAGGGGATTTTTTTTCAGAAACACTGCAGTTGATTCATTTGGAAATGTGAGACATTATTATTGGGATTAGATTACATGGCTTGAATTTATTTGTTTCCTGTCATCTCATTATTCGAGGATGTAATGAATTCTGGAATAATTAATATGTGATAATGCTTTGCCAACAAAATACGCAGATCTTTTAAAATATCATATTCTAGAATACTATTAGATTCTCCTATAAATTACGTATACTTGGACTTGTTTGAAGGTTGTGAACTCTGTGTTATATATACCTAATTTCTAAAGTGCCAGGAAGGAATTGAAAACTAAACCATTTCCTCAGTCACAAAGAAATTATTTTTGCTAGATGTGTGTTTACACTTACAACTCTTGATGTTTTTTGTCATATCAAATGTATTTGTCAGCAGCAAAGGATGTGAGCATGGCCAAATCACCATTGTACAATTGATTAAGAAAGATTTATATATTGATAAGTCTTCCTTGTGATGCAATGCTATTTTTTTATTATCCTACATATTACAATTGCTAAAACACAATTAAACCCTTGTTCTCATCTATTATTTAATATTGATGCATTTGGCAGATGTGTAATGAAAGTGGCTAATATTTGAAGGATATTGTACTGTACATATTAAATTAGTCTTTCTTTTATCTTTGTGAAATGCATCAATATGATATTCAGTGACATCTCAATGATTAATAGAGAATTATACTTGAGTCAAGCCTTTTCGTAACCTAGAAATTAAAATGACTATTCAAATAACACCTCAAAATGATGAAATTAGCATTTTGTGATTGCATAATAATGGGATTGTAGTAGTTATAACAGCACCATGGCTGCCTCTAGAGTTAAGATCATGTCAACCCCTTGATAATAAAGCCTTTCTGTGAGAGTCAACTTTAATAATTTCCAGATTGATTCTTCCCATAAATCATTTGACGTTCAGCACTAAATTTTTGTTACTGTTGTAACTTAAAATTATTTTATTTTTATTCAGCTCATATTTAAGAAGTGAAATGAGTGTCCTGTTTTAATGATTCACCATCTTGTCATCACTCCCTGTTTTTGCTTCAAATGTAAGAGTTTCTCATGTATTTTGATAGTTCCTTTTTTATTTTTTTGCAAAGGTTTGTTAAAGCCACCAAAATATGTACAGTTTTTCCCCCTTACAAATATTCACAATGCTTTTCTTGGGAATAACTCTTGCCTTATTTACATAATTAACTGAGTTGCTTAGGTCTCTTGGGCAAATGGTACATAATTGGGGAGAGAAAGGGACAGGAAAGAGTTTGGGGTCTAATTAAATATGCTAAAAAACTACTTAATTATGTATTTCCTCAAGAGACTAACTGCTGTGAAATCCTCCTTATGATTAAACTAGTGTTGGATTTGAAAAAAAGGGTTTTGTTTTTGGTATGGCCTTACAGTTACATCAGAGTTAAGCAGGCATCTTTAAGAGTTTTTGCAAACTGAATTGTTGTTGGTTTTAGTGATTCCAAGGGTAAGCATCTCTTAGCTACTGTGCTGAATTAAAGCAAATACTTTCAAATAGTTTCTGGTTCCTGTAGCTGGTTAATAATTTTATTTTTTTAAAATTGTGGTTGGATGATAACTTATTGAAGATATACAGTTGAGAGGGAACGCCATACTTAGGCATAGGCTTCATGGTAATTTTGAAGGGTTTTTTGATCAGGTTTATTACTATTCTTGGCTTCCCTTGTAGCTCAGTCAGTAAAGAATCTGCCTGCACTGCAGGAGACCCGGGTTCAATCCTTGGGTTGGGAAGATCCTCTGGAAAAGGAAATGGCAACCCACTCCAGTATTCTTGCCTGGACAGAGAAGCCTGGTGGATTATAGCCCATGGGGTTGCAAAGAGTCAGACATGACTTAGCGACTAAACCACTACCGTTACTGTGTTTGTATTATCTTTTTTGGCAAATTGGCAGGGCTATCCATGACCTGTTTTAGATTCATAGGTTATTAATAACTCTGTTTACTGATCATTTGAAAACAGACCAAGACAGATTGCAAGTGGTTTTAAGGAATGCTTAGCTGGACAAGGCAAAACCAGGCTCACCCATCTGCCTCAAGTCTTTGGGCTTGTTAAAAACAGGACCTCTGATTAATGAACAAAACCAACCTCTGTTTTAGAGGTGAGATAATAGGAACATTTTTGTGCTGGTCCTTGTGATCTCACTGAATGTGGGAAATGTTGGATGTGACCAGGAGTTGCTCTGAGGCAATGAAGGCGTGACAGGCAGTGAACATTGAGCACTGATTTCAGTATTCCTAAATGTGTAGGTTTCTGCCCTGTCTCTCCACCTTTTAAAAACATGAAGTCTTATTTTAAAAAGTATCTCGCTCTTTTCATTCCATGCCTTACCACGTAGTTGAGAAGCTTCAGCTAGTATGTTGACATCACTATTCTGTTTAAACTGTCTTTACAGATATTATCATCATATAGACCTCCAAAAGTTCAGATACGCACCTCCTTTCAGTGCTGTTACTAACACAGAAATGGCGCTGATTATTAGTTGTGTAACCATAGTCAGGGTTTTCACCTCACTGAACCCCAGACGTAGGAAAAGAAATTGAGTTCCTTCCTCACAGTCCTGATGAATCCATCAAGTAGGATGAAACACCCAGCACAGGAAGAGGCAGTATAATTTAGTTGGTGAGCAGATCTATTTTGAAGTAAGATTTGAGTTTGAATCCTGACTCCATCACTCAGTGGTGTGACGTCAGGCTGGTTACTTGACCTCACGCAGCTGCAGTCCTCGTCTGTGGAATGAGATAATGGTGGCGTGTGTTTCTCCGGAGGATGGAGACAGCACACAGGACGCACCCAGCAAAGACCTCACTTGTACCTCTCTCTCTCTCTTTGTAAAGTAAAGGGTACGGGCCAGCGCTGCTCTCTTTCCTTTATACTCCATTAGATTGTTGACAGGATAGAGTGAGAGGAAATGTGCTCCTGAAGCCTGGAGTTTAGCATGGTTAAACAAGATGCACGGCAGACTGGGTGACAGTGGTCTGCTTGTAGAACTCCAGGGAGTCAGTCCAGTGGGGTTTTGACCTTTAACTTGAAATCAGAAGATTAAGACAAGTAATTACTTCCTTCTTTTTTTTTCCTTTCTGCAATGGCTATTTTCTAAACATCAGGTGAGAAGGTAGTGTGATATCAGTAATTACTTGGCAGTTTACTAAAACATTAAATATCTTACTTATTTGACTTAGCGAAATTACACTCTGAGTATGAGGAGGATGTTTGCCTTGACAGGTACTTTAAAAAGCAGAACCAGTTCCGGTTCATATAAACAACTGTGACTTTGATTGTGTTAACTTATTAGAAAGTAACCGTTTCTCTGTTAGAAACTGTTTTAACAGGGAAGCTGCAGAGAGCATGGGGGAAGGGATAATTCATGAGTGCTAATTGCTTGGCTGTTAATTTTCATAAGTGTTGATAGAAGCAGTTCCTTAAATTAAACTTTGTTTAAAATGTATCAGGGGAAATATTCCACAATGTCGAGCCTGAAGTGAAAATTAATATGAATGCTGTGGCAATTAACACATACTGGTTAATAGCTTTTAGCAGCATTTTGGGATGATAGTCCTTAAATACATTTTTGCATGCTGCTCTTGTTTCAGCATCATTCCAGTCTATGTCTGGATAATTATGAACAAATGTTTTCTACAATCATTGGCGTTAAGTAGCTCTCTTCACAGAAAAGTCATTTAAAACTTTGCAGAAAGTGCGAAGGCACTGAAAAATGTTGCAGACTCATAAAAGGTCAGCGAATTGCCATCCTGTAAAGGTAAATTGCCTTTTTGAGGAAAATGCTCCTCTGTTACCCTGGGAATGGTCCCCTCATATATGTTAAGCTACTTTAGCTTCAGGATCTCTTTCCAAAAAATTATAACCTGGACTTGCAATTGCTAATTATGTTTCTGGACAGCAGCTTTTGCTTATTGCTGCCTGAGCTGAGGCATGGCCTTGAGCCTAAGGGCCTTCTGCCCTTGGACCTTGCTTCTTTCTTCTGACTAACCTCGCTCCCCGCTAACGTTAGCCAACCACCCCTGTCCTCCCCACCAGAGGAGGTGGCTGAGAATGGAGTTGGCTCTATCGATCTCATTTCCCTCCTTCCTTTCAATAAGAGTGCTCCGGGGGTTCACTTGGCTTAGTGCCTATTAAGAGGCAGATCTCAAGAGAGAGACAATCTGAGGTAACTCTGTTGTTTGAATTAGGAGCTATTTGTCTCTCTCTTCCATTGGCTTCATTAACCATACCTTTTGAAATAAGGGAGAGTAAAGCCCCAACATTTGGCAACTTCTCCCTGTGACTATATTTTGCTAGTGTTCCTCTTTATAGACCAGTTTTTATCGGTCTGTTATATTTCTAAAGCAAGATTTATTAGATATTTACTACTTATTCACACACTTTGGTATACCAAGAAAAGGACCAAATTCATTAATTTAAAAATATCTTTTCCTGCGATTATTTCCCCCTACAGTTGTACGAATACAGTGCTCTTCCTGTGGCTCAGCCTTTCCTGGAAATCTCCAGAGGAGGCTTTGGGATTTTTGTCTAGGTGGTGTTCACAATGAATTAAATAAGAATCTTAAAAGAAAGTGTTTTCAGCATCCTCTTCTGAAGTTAAATTATCAAAGCTGAGTTCTTAAAAGTAGCTTATTCCACTCTAAACTTTCTGTCCCAGCCTCATCTGTGCAGTTTGTTCTGTGTCCCGCCAGTCCTGAGGATTCCTCCAATTTTAGAGCTGTCTTCTAGAAATTCCCATCAGAGGTGGAATTCACCATCAACTCAGACTTTTCAAAGGAAAGCAGAATTTTGCAATGGGAAGAGCATGTTTGTCAGGCTTGGGTTAGAATTCTCACTTGGCTATTTATTTACTTTCTGTGCGATCCTGGGCAGACCACTTTACCTTCTTTAAGCCTGTTTTCATATCTATAAAATAAGGTTCATGATACTTACCAGAAAATGTTGTTGTGAGGATTTAATGAGAGTTATAAATGCGTACGTAGTATATGTGGTCAGTGCTGGAAGATGTATTGGTTTCCTTTGACCACATTGCCATTCATTTACTTCCTATTTAATGAGAGTCTGCTACATACCAGGCACTGTTAAGTAAAATCTGGATACAGTTCATGAAGCTTCCTCTCTCGGCAGGAAGATAGATGTTATATAAATAATCACCAAACTAAGTGCAAAATTGCAGTCATAGTATTGTTTAGTCACTAAATCGTGTGTGACTCTTTTGTGACCCCATGGACTGTAGCCCACCAGGCTGCTCTGTTCATGGGATTTCCCAGGCAAGAATACCGGAGTGGGTTGCCATTTCCTTCTCCAGGGGAATCTTCCCAACCCAGGAATTGAACACGCATCTCCTACAATGGTGAGCGGACTCTTTACCCCTGAGCCACCAGGGAAGCCCCACAATCATAATATCAGTTCAGTTCAGTCACTCAGTCGTGTCTGACTCTTTGCGACCCCCATGAACCACAGCACGCTACGCCTCCCTGTTCATCACCAACTCCCGGAGTTTACCCAAACTCATGTCCATTGAGTCAGTGATGCCATCCAACCATCTCATCCTCTGTTGTCCCCTTCTCCTCCTGCCCTCAATCTTTCCCAGCATCAGGGTCTTTTCCAGTGAGTCAGCTCTTTGCATCAGGTGGCCAAGGTATTGGAGTTTCAGCTTCAACATCAGTCCTTCTAATGAAAATCCAGGACTGATCTCCTTTAGGATGGACTGGTTGGATCTCCTTGCAGCCCAAGGGACTCTCAAGAGTCTTCTCCAACTCCACAGTTCAAAAGCATCAATTCTTTCTCACTGAGCTTTCTTTATGGTCCAACTCTCACAATCATACATGACTACTGGAAAAACCATAGCCTTGACTAGACAGACCTTTGTTGACAAAGTAATGTCTCTGCTGCTGCTGCTGCTGCTAAGTCGCTTCAGTTGTGTCTGACTCTGTGCGACCCCATAGATGGCAGCCCACCAGCCTCCCCCGTCCCTGGGATTCTCCAGGCAAGAACACTGGAGTGGGTTGCCATTTCCTTCTCCAATGCATGAAACTGAAAAGTGAAAGTGAAGTCGCTCAGTCATGTCCGACTCTTAGCGACCCCATGGACTGCAGCCTACCAGGCTCCTCCATCCATGGGATTTTCCAGGCAAGAGTACTGGAGTGGGGTGCCATTGCCTTCTCCGAATGTCTCTACTAGTCACAGCTAATTAATTACCAAGTTCCAGGAGAGATACTGAAGGCTTTAGGAGGGTTTTCATAGGGGCATCTGACCTAGTCTAGGCTACCAGGGATGATTATCTCTGTGAAGGTGACTCAACCTGAGAGTTGAAGGCAGAGTAAGAACTAGCTAGGTGAAGGGAGAGGAGAAAGGACTTACAGAGGATCTGAGGCAAGTGGCGGGGTTGGGGAGGTTGCAGCTTGGAGATTTGGGAAACTGGAAGGCTGGAGCCCAGGACTGAGGTAGATTGTGGTGCAGGGGGAAGCTTCAGGGGCTGGTTCTACCACATATGGCTGTAGGAGTGTCCTCTGCAACCTGAGAATATAGGAAAGCCTTGAACCAGTTAAATGAGGAGGGAGAGTCATAAGGTTTGTGTTTTGAAAAGATCCCTGACGCTCTGATGAAGAGAACACACCGGAGAAGGGTTTGTGAGGCTTGAGAGACCAATCAAGACATTTTTGATAGTGGTCCTGGTAACAGAGATGGTAACTTGGGCTTCTTTATTGGTGATGGAGGAGTGGATGACTGCAAGAGGTACTTAGTAGGTAAAAGTGATAGGACTTGATGATGGATTGACTATATGTCAGGGAATGTAGGAGAAAGGAATTTCCAGGATGATTTCTTGATCAGATTCTGGCTTGAGGAACTGAATAGATAGCATCTCTGAATTAGGAAGCACTGAAAGAGGGCTGCGGATGCTGCAGAAGTTACCGTTGTAAGCTGGTTTGACGCCACGTCACAGCCTGTTACCATGTCCTTAGAGACACTGCACATATTCTTTTTTGGAGGGGATAGGGTATACCCTGCTTGTTAGGCTTCTATTGGAGGCATCCGAGACAGGGTCTGGGATGATCAGGGACTAGGAGCCAGAGCCTCTTCTCTGTTTCCACTTCACAGCCAGCTTTGGTACTTTGGCTGAGAAATTGCCCTAGAAGTCAGTCACCTTCTCTGAGACAGGGCTGTACTTTTTGATGCCTAATCCAGCTCGTCAGGCCCTTCAGAGGAGAAAATGAGATAGTAATTTTAAATGAGGCAGATGTCAGGTGTCCTTTAAGAAAATATATTGATTGTAATTCTTGGAGATTAGGGGAATAAGAGGTAAAACATGGACATATTTTTGCTATAATAAGATTGCTGTTGTGGTCCTACCCTCTTCCTGGCTAATTAAATACCAAATTAGCAGATGAAATCTGGTTGGAATGAATAGCAAACACTGAGATCCCAGTGAAAGCATAGGAGACAGTCTGTTTTATAGGTGTGGTGGGACTGCAGATGGTGGGGTTTTATACTGAGCTTTCTTATTGTGGACAACTTGCTCTGCAAATTTGCAGTGTAGAGATTTTCTTATTGCTCCAAGTCCTTGGCCTTGATTTTATTATCTTGATGACAGCTATCCATAAATATTGAGTGACAGCCTAGGGTCATCCACTTGGGCATGGAATCTAGGTGTTCTAATTCTTAGAGATTTTTATTTTCATTCTTAATGGCACTCATACTTATAAAATGGAAACCTGAGTTCCAGGTTCTCAGGTTTCCTGAGACCATGTGGTGGAAAGAACACAGACACAAAAGATGTTTTAGCCCCAGTGTGTGGATCACAATAAACTGGAAAATTCTGAAAGAGATGGGAATACCAGACCACCTGACCTAACAACAGACTGGTTCCAGATAGGAAAAGGAGTACGTCAAGGCTGTATATTGTCACCTTGCTTATTTAACTTGTATGCAGAGTACATCATGAGGAACGCTGGGCTGGAAGAAGCACAAGCTGGAATCAGGATTGCTGGGAGAAATATCAATAACCTCAGATATGCAGATGACACTACCCTTACGGCAGAAAGTGAAGAGGAACTCAAAAGCCTCTTGATGAAAGTGAAAGAGGAGAGTGAAAAGGTTGGCTTGAAGCTCAACATTCAGAAAACAAAGATCATGGCCTCTGGTCCCATCACTTCATGGGAAATAGATGGAAAAACAGTGGAAACAGTGTCAGACTTTATTTATTTGGGCTCCAAAATCACTGCAGATGCTGATTGCAGCCATGAAATTAAAAGACGCTTACTCCTTGGAAGGAAAGTTATGACCAACCTAGATAGTATATTAAAAAGCAGAGACATCACTTTGCCAACAAAGGTCTGTCTAGTCAAGGTTATGGTTTTTCCCGTGGTCATGTATGGATGTGAGAGTTGGACTGTGAAGAAAGCTGATGGCCGAAGAATTGATGCTTTTGAACTGTGGTGTTGGAGAAGACTCTTGAGAGTCCCTTGTACTGCAAGGAGATCCAACCAGTCCATTCTAAAGGAGATCAATCCTGGGTGTTCTTTGGAAGGACTGATTCCAAAGCTGAAACTGCAATACTTTGGCCACCTCATGCGACGAGTTGACTCACTGAAAAAGACTCTGATGCTAGGAAAGGTTGGGGGCGGGAGGAGAAGGGGACGACAGAGAATGAGATGGCTGCATGGCATCACCGAGTCTGTGGACATGAGTTTGAGTGAACTCCGGGAGTTGGTGATGGACAGGGAGGCCTGGCGTGCTGTGATTCATGGGGTCGCGGAGAGTCGGACACGACTGAGCGACTGAACTGAACTGATACTATGGAGTCTGTGACAGGTCACCTCCCATCTCTGACAAAGCCTCAGTTTCTGCATGTTTAGAATGAGGAACTTGGTTTAGATGATCACTGGATTTCTTTTGGCTTTAAGGTTTCAT